>NC_087206.1:73283744-73301244 GCF_015104395.2 Macrobrachium nipponense
ATATACTTAAAAAATAATGACTTACATGCTATAAAAGATACTTTAATTCTTAAATTATAAACAAAAATTGATAATGAAATCACATCGGCCTAAAATCTTTTTTTTTTTTCCGCCCCATAAACACTTAAAAACGGCATTTAAATTCCCGCTATCAAGAGCCCCGTCACAATGAACCCCAGGCGCTATTTCAATGCCCTAATGGGGTTCAGAAGATCAGGTGTCCGCTGATTCAAGCGAATGAATGGGGGTTGGGGGAAGGGGGAGGTGGGGGGGGGGGTGTTTAAACCATTCTCCCGCCTGGGAAGAATTTAAAGGTATTCATTCAAACTGAACCGAGCCGTTTGATTCAAAGGGGTTTAAATGGTGAAGCTGGGTGCGGTGTTGCCATTTGGCATCAAGTGATGATATTTTACTAAATTGGACTTTTAGGTATTTTCTGAATTATTTTTAATGAGATTTTATTTGTATTGATAGCAGGGACTGGACTAATAGTGCACGCAATGATTACGTTGCAAACTTGTCAGGTAAACAAATATAAGTGCAAATGCTGTATTGATTACGCTCTCAACAACCCACACTCACATATGTGTGTGTGTGTGTGTGTGAGCGTCTGTGTGTGTGCTTATGTACATGCGTTGTGTGATATAGGTGTACAGTGTGATGTACCATTTAACATGGACGCTGAAGTAATCACACATCTCAAAGATAATACTTAAATTTAATTAAACATCATATTTAAAATGATTAACATTTCATGCTTCCGCTTATGAGAAGGAAACACTATACTGGCGTTCAAGTATGCTACTTTCGTCCTTGTGGTACCTGGAGGTTAGTGTTCAGAATTCCAGACCCGGTAGCGAGAACTGGAAAAGTATTTCACGTGTACGCATTGTCGCTTACTCGGGGAGTAAGCCCACCAACTACTTTGTTGTTGTTGTTGTTGTTGGGGGTGTAGGAAAGCTTAAAAGGCTCTGGAAAAGGTATTTCATGTTGAGTTAGGGATACAGGAATTTTAGAGTAGAATATTTATGATTTATTTATTAGAGTAAAAATTAAAAAAGATAAATAATGCGCATGTTAAACAGTGCAGAGCAAATATTTCTAATAAAATATGGCATATTTATTTTAGCTTTCGTTGGTGAACCAACGCGCTACTTGACCATACATTGTAGCACGCGGCCGAGTAAGCTGGAGGTCAGATCACGCCTTGTTTTCATAGTATGCGTTGTATAGTTCTGTATAAGCGGAAGTGAGACAAAGATTGTGCTTCTAGCGTTCTATCTGGCTGAAGGCTAATTAATTTGGCTGCAATAATACTCTCTCAAAACGAGCTGGATAAAAGTGATTATACCTCAAAAATAATAATAATAATAATAATAATAATAATAATAATAATAATAATAATAATATTTCCAATAAAATATGGCATATTTATTTTAGCTTTCGTTGGTGAACCAACGCACTACTTGACCATACATTGTAGCACGCGGCCGAGTAAGCTGGAGGTCAGATCACGCCTTGTTATCATAGTATGCGTTGTATAGTTTTGTATAAGCGGAAGTGAGACATAGGTTGTGCTTCTAGCGTTCTATCTGGCTGAAGGCTAATTAATTTGGCTGCAATAATACTCTCTCAAAACGAGCTGGATAAAAAGAGTGATTAAACCTCAAAAATAATAATAATAATAATAATAATAATAATAATAATAATAATAATAATAATAATAATAATAATAATAATAATAATAACCAATAAAATATGGCATATTTATTTTAGCTTTCGTTGGTGAACCAACGCGCTACTTGACCATACATTGTAGCACGCGGCCGAGTAAGCTGGAGGTCAGATCACGCCTTGTTTTTCAAAGTATGCGTTGTATAGTTCTGTTGAATCAAACTCTTCGTAGTAGCCATGATTCCCATGACAAAATACTACAGAAGATGGATGCCGGGTACCAACTCAAGAAAAGAGGCAACAGAATCAACCATCTGATGTTCATGGACGACATCAAGCTGTATGGTAAGACATCAAGGAAATAGATACCCTAATCCAGACTGTAAGGATTGTATCTGGGGACATCAGGATGGAGTTTGGAATAGAAAAATGCGCCTTAGTCAACATACAAAAAAAACAAAGTAACCAGATGGGAGCAACATAAAACACATAGATGAGACAGGATACAAATACCTGGGAATAATGGAAGGAGGGGATATAAAACACCAAGAGATGAAGGACACGATCAGGAAAGAATATATGCAGAGACTCAAGGCGATACTCAAGTCAAAACTCAACGCCGGAAATATGATAAAAGCCATAAACACATGGGCAGTGCCAGTAATCAGATACAGCGAAGGAATAGTGGAATGGACGGATGCAGAACTCCGCAGCATAGATCAGAAAACCAGGAAACATATGACAATACACAAAGCACTACACCCAAGAGCAAATACGGACAGACTATACATAACACGAAAGGAAGGAGGGAGAGGACTACTAAGTATAGAGGACTGCGTCAACATCGAGAACAGAGCACGGGGGCAATATCTGAAAACCAGTGAAGACGAGTGGCTCAAGAGTGCATTGGAAGAAGGACTAATAAAAGTAGACGAAGACCCAGAAATATACAGAGACAGGAGAATGACATACAGAACAGAGGACTGGCACAACAAACCAATGCACGGACAATACCTGAGACAGACTAAAGAACTAGCCAGCGATGACACATTGCAATGGCTACAGAGGGGAGAGCTAAAGAAGGAAACTGAAGGAATGATAACAGCGGCACAAGATCAGTCCCTAAGAACCAGATATGTTCAAAGAACGATAGACGGAAATAACATCTCTCCCATATGTAGGAAGTGCAATACGAAAAATGAAACCATAAACCACATAGCAAGCGAATGCCCGGCACTTGCACAGAACCAGTACAAAAAGAGACATGATTCAGTGGCAAAAGCCCTCCACTGGAGCCTGTGCAAGAAACATCAGCTACCTTTCAGTAATAAATGGTACGAGCACCAACCTGAGGGAGTGATAGAAAACAATCAGGCAAAGATCCTCTGGGACTATGGTATCAGAACGGATAGGGTGATACGTGCAAATAGACCAGACGTGACGTTGATTGACAAAGTCAAGAAGATAGTATCACACATTGATGTCGCAATACCATGGGACACCAGAGTTGAAGAGAAAGAGAGGGAAAAAATGGATAAGTATCAAGATCTCAAAATAGAATTAAATAAGATATGGGATATGCCAGTGGAAATCGTACCCATAATCATAGGAGCACTAGGCACGATCCCAAGATCCCTGAAAAGGAATCTAGAAAAACTAGAGGCTGAAGTAGCTCCAGGACTCATGCAGAAGAGTGTGATCCTAGAAACGGCGCACATAGTAAGAAAAGTGATGGACTCCTAAGGAGGCAGGTTGCAACCCGAAACCCCACACTATAAATACCACCCAGTCGAATTGGAGGACTGTGATAGAGCAAAAAAAAAAAAAAGAAAATAATAATAATAATAATAAGCCGGATTGGTGACGTTAGAGTAAGATCAGAAGTAAATCACAATGAATACAATTAAGTACAGTATGATGATATCGTACAGACGTGCTAAGAAATTCACGAAGAGGCCACTTAGCGCCTTGTTGGCGTGATCGTTATGGTCTTGGCCTGCCACCTCGGTTGCCGCGAGTTCGATTCTCGGGCATTCCATTGAGGAGTTAGAGATGAGTATTTCTGGTGATAGAAGTTCACTGTCGACGTGGTTTGGAAGTCACGTAAAGCTGTTGGTCCTGTTGCTGAATAACCACTGGTTCCATGCAACGTCAGAACACCATACAAACAAACAATGAAGGGGGCCATAACAGTCATAAACAATTTGCGCAGTCCACCGAGGAGTATGGCGCTAGAGAAATGTATCTGGACCACAAATAACGAATGATATTCTTAGGCTGAATCAATTTAGTTTAGTTTCAGATGAATGGCCTTTCCCTGGAATTTACGAGCCTTACCTTTAGAATGTCACGATTTATGTAGCAGTGCCGGTCTCTTAATGGCTCTTATTTATGGTGACACGTGGAATGGCGAATCTCGGTTTGACTTATTCATCGTTGATCAAGATAAATCACCTTAAACGCAGAGCCTTTCAAGCGCTAACAGTATTATATATACGGACTTCGAAGAGGTCAGCATCTTTGAGTCGATAAATTTATTTTTCGTCCTCCGTCGTTTAAGCTTAATTTAGGAGGAACGTGTTCGCTTTTCCTTATCGAATTCAGAGTCAGGACATGAAGTGGCAGATTTAAGGGGGTGCCCAGCTTGTCACGTGACTCCCCCCCCCCCCCCCCCCCCCCAACCCCCCCCCCCCCCCCCCCCCACCCCCCCCCCCCCCCCCGACCCAAATTGATACGAATAACAGAACATAGTGTTTATACCATGAGGAACATGTTCGCTTTTCTTTCCAGAATTCAGTCAGGACATGAGGTGGAAGATTTAAGTAGGCGCCCACCCCCAAATTGATACGAATAACAGAACATTGTTATCTCACAATGAAACAATATTAGTAGCATGGATTTTCAGACTTTAGGCAGTTTGTACATATCGAAATTCGAGGAAAGCCTTTATGGCGTGAGATTCATGCCAGTTGAAAGTAAATAATAAAAAGAAAATGCCCAAAAGCCGATCTCTGTAGCCAGGTGTTACATATTATTTAATGACTTTGCCCGCCATTCTGTAGAGCCACAGACACAGTGGTAGTGGCAGTTTTTACCTGTATTTAATATCGGTATCCGTCCAGTTGAAGGATGTGTAGCCATTAACTGGTGTGACCAGTTGTGTTACACGATGATACGGAGTATCAAAACAGTGCCTTGGCCTGTCACCTTGGTGGCCGCGAATTCGATTCTCGGGTGTTCCGTTGAGGAGTTCGAGATGTGTATTTCTGGTGATAAAAGTTCACTCTCGACGTGGTTCGGAAGTTACGTAAACCCGTTGGTCCCGTTGCTGAATAACCACTGGTTCCATGCAATGTAAAAACACCATACAAAAAACAAAACAGTGAGGCAGTTGTTTCATCCGTTTTAATAGGATATTGACAGAATCTTTGTGTCATACAACGCCTGCCGTTTACCAAACCTAATGGCATTTACAGAAGGCAATGAATCACTTGATTTGGGTATAACTGGTTAAGTCACAGTGATATATAAAGCCATTTTTAGGGTGTAAGATTTCCATGAACTAGGTTTGAACTCTTAGATATTAATTCAGACTTTTCAAAGTATAATCTAGGGACGTCCATATATACATAGGTTTAGTTTCAAACCGTTTATTGAATGAACTCTTCACACAAGTGAACTATCAAATAAATGAAACGAAGAGCAAATGGTAATGCCAGTTTCCATTTTCACATCAATTTAATTAAAAATAATTGTGGGTTGAAACAACAAACATTAGTTCGTAACTACTCAAGTATCCTTCGCCTTTAATTGCCGTTTCAGAAACACTGAAGCGAGAGGTAGGATCATTACAATAAATCTACATTAAAATCCTACAGTAAATTAAAATTAAAATCCTACAATAAATTGAAATTGAAACCCTACAATGAATTGAAATTGAAATCCTACAATAAATTGAAATTAGAAAGTCTGTCAATAACAATGGCCTGTAGCTTTCACCGTGGATCCAATTTCATTTTATTTCACGGATAAAATTACAAAGCCTCAGATAGAGATTCCAAAACGAGTGCTTTCAAACTAGAGGTCAGATAGCAAGCAATGTTAGGTTGAATTACCATTGGGATGAATTTCCGCTTGTACTACAGGTATACAAAAGCAATCCCGAGTTCAAAATGATGATGAGGAATATCTCTGCCAAATTTTATTCACTAACGCATTTTATAACATAGCAGAATTGCATTCTGTAGACTACTTCCCGTGTTCTGAGTTTTGGGAAAATCAACGAATAACCTAGCCATTGGTTGGCATCCATATTCAGTTAGTATATATATATATATATATATATATATATATATATATATATATATATTATATATATATATATATGTGTGTGTGTGTGTGTGTGTGTGTGTGTGTGTGTGTGTGTGTATTATGAATAGATATCCTAGAATGAGGGGGTACGAAAGTTCCTCTAGTAATATGCGTTTCTTGGAAATGTAGGCCTACGTGTAAAGTATTTATATCATTTGTATTCTTTCTTTTAGGGGGACGGTTTCCTTCACACACCGAAAAGTTAAAAGATCATTGACACCACGATCCTTGATAGTGACGTCATTGAGCGATGGTGTTTCATAGTGTGGTTAGGTGGTTTGGTGGCGAATTTGGGCTGTTATGGTTGATACCTTTTTACGGCGAGAAGGAAATGAGGCTTCTCTGGTGAAACTTAAGACTGAATTTTATTGGTATAAAGAACTACACTACAGGCAGAGTCGTGGGTGAGTTTCTTGAGCTCTTCAAAGATAAGTTTCATTACTGTGATCCTTAATGTTTCTATAACTTTTTGATAATAGTTAAGTTTATTTCCCCTGAACGTACTGGGTCTTGGCGCCGGTCACTTTTAGATTTATCAGTGCTTTGTAAATGGATTATTTGTGTTCTTTGTTAATAGATTTTTTATGCTTTAAAAAAAGTTAGTTTTTGTTTTCCAGATTTTTCTCCTTACAGGAGATAAGGTACAAGCATCGTGCTTAATGCCTATTCATGTATAAGTTACCTGCCTCCTGATATTTTAAGTTTTAATCACTATTTAGTAAAGCTTAATCTTATACATCATATAGCATTGCTTTTGTTAGTCTGTTTTTCATTTAAAATATCTTGTACGACATAGGTCATTTACTTCCCTTTAACGTTACAAATCTGATATTTTAAAAGATGATAATAAGATCTCATACATAAAGGTTAATACTTAATTTCTAATGAGCCTGTTGAAATCTTTCGTGACTTTTTAAGTTTTTGTTAAAAATGTTTACGTAACCTAAGTTAAAAAAAATAATTTTTTAAAGCTTTTTGTCTACCTTGAATTTTGCAAAGATATGCGTTGTTCCAGTGGAATTTTTACTAAAGCTAAACCATTTACGGCCCAGGAAATAATTTTGAAAATTTCTTTCAGATTTTTGTAAAATTTAAAACACTTGTCTTGACTCTGACTACGATTGTGACAGGAAAAAATAAATGCTGAAGCAAAATTCTTAAGCCAGGTAACTTCGTCTCAAGCTGCGAAAAATGGATTTTCCTTTCACAAGTTTGTCTTCGTACAAACCAGGTAAGGAGTGCTATGTAGTGAATCCATGTGAACCAATATTTTTTTGTCCTCCACCCCCCGCCCCTGTAGGGGTGGAGGCCCCTCCCTTGCCCTGCCCCATGGGTCTTATGACCTATAGGCAGGTGCATGGGAGGTTCGGGGTAGGGCTGGTCAAATAATAATAGTGTTAACTTTAAGGTGGTAATTTTCACGAGTTTAATAGGTTTCTAAGTTAACGTACCTTGAGTAAGAATTCATTTTGAAAATTTAAAATACTTTAGCCGTTTTTGATAATTCTTGTAACACATTAGATTTGTTTGACAAAATTTACCTTTGCGGTATTTTTTCTAATTTTCAGCAATGATTTAGTTATACATTTAACTTTAAAGGCCTTTAACGTTTGATGAGCTTGGCATATGCGTTGCTTTAGATATTAATGTTCATATTTTAATTTTTTTCATTTAGATTGAAATTTAAAATTTGATGTTTTAACACTAGTTAAAATTAGCAGAACTAAATTTAATATAAAACTTATAAAGATAAGTTTTATCAATGCCAATACAATGAGGTGACCTGTGTTTTTCGTAGTACAGACCTATGATTACTAATAATATAGTTTTGTTACTTTATTTCAATGTAAAAATTGTTACTTTATTTCAATGTAAAAACTCTTACTTTATTTCAATGTAAAATCTGTTACTTTATTTCAATGTTAAAATTGTTACTTTATTTCAATGTTAAAATTATTTAGTCCAAGAAATTAGTACCAGAATGTTATACTTTGACTTAACATGGTTTATTTGACCCAATAAAACTTGGACCTTGAGCATTTAAACGGTAGTTCTTTAGGTGATTTCACTTGTTAGCCCTTTTGGGTACATCTGGTTCTTCGGGTTTCCATCTCGTGGTTTTCTTCCCGATCTGGTTAAAGGCTTGATTCGTAACTAGTCCGAAAAGACTAGTTACGAATCTATTGTGAGGATTGCAGCTGAAGATGCCTTTGAGTGGTTTGTTTTTATTGGAGAATATTTGATCTATTGTGAGGGCTGAGAGTAGTTTCTGTATTGAAGGTACTTTTAGCCTTGAGGGTTGCAGTTGAAGAGGCTTAGTTTCTGTATTGGAGGAAATTTGAGGGTTGCAGCTGAAGGTGCTTATAAGTGGTTTGTTTGCATAGGAGAAAATTAGATCTATTGTGAGGTAGAAGTTGAAGAGACTAGAGTAGGTTGTCTGTATTGGAGGAAGTTGGATCTTTTGTGAGGGTTGTAGTTGAAGTGGTTTATAATTAGGTTTGTCTGTATTGGAGAAATTTGGATAGTTGTGAGGGTTACAGTTAATGGGGCTTGTAAGTAGTTTTCTGTATTGGAGGAAACTGGATCTGTTGAGAGGGTTGCAGTGAAGAGGGTCATAAGTAGTTTGTATTGGAGCATATTGGATCTGGTTAGGGGGTTGCAGTGGAGGCTTATAAGTATTTGTCTGTATTTGAGTAAATTGGATCAATTGTGAAGGTTGAAGTTAATGAGACTTGTAAGAAATTTCTGTACTGGAGAAAATTGGATCTATTGTGAGGGTTGCTGTTGAAGTATTTAGTAGTTTTGTACGAGAAAATTTGATCCATTGTGAGGGTTACAGCTAAAGTTTTGTATTGGAGGAAATTTGACCAGTGAAGATTGCAATGGAAGATGATTTAGTGGTTTGTCTGTTGAAAAAAAATTCTATGTTTGTAAATGCTTCATTTTAGTTGAAACCTAATTTTATTGACTTTGTAAGAATCATAGAATTGAGTTTTTCTATTTTCTGCCGCAGATCTTTTGATTTATAGGATGATTCATGGAACGGTGATATTCAGTACAAAGCAAGGAACACTTCTGTTATTGAAGAACTGAGTGGACGTTGCTTTTGCTCCACAATATTTTTTGAATGAGGTGAGAATGGAGCCTGGCGTTGCTGATGTCTTCCACTTTATTACAAATGATAATCCTGTGTTGATGGCTCGAAATTAATACTTCAATAATTAGTACTAAATGAGGCACAAGAGTTATGACAAATTACCTTAATGATAACAATTGTTAGCTTTCTCGCCTTGGATTCAAAAGTAAAATATTTAAAGGGTATTTTATGCTAATTGCCTGGATCAGGTAGAAAGGTGATCGTATCTCAGATCCCCAAGGTTTACCATTTTGTGTTAAGTGACATTTTTTACTTTTTGAAACCAGCACTCAAACTGTATGTGCTGTTTCTTCGTCTTATCATTTTACTTTATTTAGTCATACTTTGTTCAAGCCTAAAGATGCGAGACATTAGGATTGATATGATTTAGATATTTGTTTCTAGGTATTGTCTTGAAAAATTTGGTGAAGTACTGAAAATAACGTTTTAACTATTGACTGTTACTTATTCCTGATTACTAACGAATATTGAAAACTGAATATTTGGCTTTTAATAGCTGTTCAGCAGTTAGTGGCACCAAAAACACTAATTTTTAGTTCAGCATATAAATGAAGGCCTATATTTTATTTTAAAGAACATGGTCTGATGAGAGAAATTTTTTAGAGGAGAGAAGACAGCAAAGAAAAACCTAATTTAAGAGGTTAAAAGCAATTGATATTAAGAGCTAAAGAGTGGTTTGTGTTAAAAGCAATTGCTCATTTAAGCTCTTTTAAGAGCTAAAAAGCGTTCTATGAAATTAACGCTGTACTGAATGTGGCTTCTGTCTGTATATGTTATTCACGTGATGTACCAGTGAACTAATCCTTAAAATAGATCATGTGCCAAAAGTTCATTCTTTCATTTTGATGGTAACTGAAAATGGAAGTAATCGTTTGGTATAGTTACTCTTAAGATAGTTCACTCTTGACGTGGTTAGGAAGTCACGTAAAGCCGTTGGTCCCGTTGCTGAATAACTAATGTTCCATGCAAGGTAAAACCACCATGCAAACAAACTGAAGATAGTTGACTGGGCACCCAGTTTACGTGGCAAACTTCACATAAACCCAGTGCTCAGAAAAATAAATAGGGTCCCTAACTTAACGGAAGTTATTAGTTGATTGTTAACTAGTGGAACAATACAGATTTTTAATAAGTCCCATCAATTACCGTAGTGCTAATGAGAGCAATTATGATGTCCAGTTAAAGCTTAGGCTATATGAAGGTTGATGACCAGTTCCTATATTGAAGGAACTAAATACAGGGTGTTAAAACTTCTTTATCAACCTAACCCTAAATGGCATCACCTATATGGCTGGGGGGTGCTTCACCTGCCATGGCCGCCAACTTGTACCTGCCCTAGGGCTTCATAGCTTCCAAAATCAGTTTGGTATGTTTCATATGCTTAAATGACTATAGTTGGACATAAGACTGAGAATATAAATTTTTAATGTATATGGTGTAATAAAATGGTTTATTTCATTCTACGTTCAGAATATGAAACTCGAACTGAATCTTCCTTTAGTGAATGCCGGCACTGCACGACAGGCAAACACTGTTCCCATAACCCGTTCCACTATACTGACCAACAGAGTATGGAGCCAGAAAGATGAGATTGTCTGGTAACACTGCTTCAGAAAGGAGATAATATAAACGGCTGGAAGTGCCCGACGGGCATGCCCGCTAGTGCGGACAGACCTTAAGAGGAGTGGTTCCACCGAATTGTCTTGGATTATGAAAGTAAACAAAGGTAATGCTAAAGTTTTTTTCAAATGTTGCGCAATTTTACCTGGTTAGAGTTATCAAATCGAAAAATAAGGTAGCCAAAATAGTTTACAATGGATAGTATAATAAAATAAGATGGCCGAAATAGATGATGATTTATTACTAAAGTTGTTAGTTACTTATTGAATCTGCCACTTTTTCAGAGTTCTGCATCATTTCTTGCACTGACTGGGTAGGTACGTCAAGAAGAGGTCGGCAAGTCTCCCAAGACGCTCACGAGTCCAGAGAAAACAAAATTTATTTTCCCGTTCGGTGACATTTCTCTTCTTCCAGTTCGTTGCTGGATATTGCAAATGCGAAGTTCTCAAGCGTGTTTGCCAACAAAATCCTGAAGTTTAAGGAGTCTGGTGACAGCAGCAGCGAGTCCTGGAAGCCGTTGCAGTTTCTTTAAATTCTGTGCCTGGAAAAAAAAAATTCTAGAAAAAAATGATTAATTTTGCGTCGTATATGAACTTCAATCATCGGAAATGAAGGTGCAAAAAAGGGATTATCATATTCGTGCACACGGTCGCAAATTCCCGAGTACGTAGTATACTACTAATGCACCAGTCTTATTTGTTTTTTTTTTTTTTTTTTGGGGGGGGGGGTGGCGGGTTGCCGTGCCCCTAGGTTAAGATAGGTTGGGTTAGAATTTGGGTAAGGATATGTAAACTTGTGAGTGTGAAACATGAGGAGATTATTTTCAAGAAGGTTCTATGGTTAGTTTTTAAGATATGTCTTTCCGCTTTTTCGAGAATGGGTCGCTACTTGGTTACAGTTAGGGAGTATGCCACCTGGCCCCCATCCTTCAGTATGGTACTGTTTAAGATATTTCTCTTATTTTAGATGCGTTGTCTTGTCTTCCCTGAGGGGGGAACCGTCCTCTGGAAGCTCTTGTTCCTACTTTATCTGTAGATTCTCTCTCTGACTTGCAGGTGGTCACTGATCCCCACTATCCGTGTACGAAGTCCAATTCGTGTTAGCTACGTGTGAGGAAAATCATAGTGTCATTGTTTAATGCAAGTAGGATTCATAGGATTTTCTATATACGCACAATAATCTTCAAAACCAATGAAAAATAGACAATATTACAGCCAGTCCAAAACTAAAATTAAAACGGATAGCCAAAAGTGCATTGTTGATCATAGCCCAAATGACGCTCAAATCAAGATGAATTGCAACGGAACAGAAACGTACCTGATCAGCATCTGTTGAGGAATAGAACACTCAGAACCACTTATAAAAACTGGATGATTGTCATTATAATCAACATAAGATAATGCCCCATAGTCAAGAATATCATTAGGCCTAAATACAAATGTATACTTTTGTAAAAATCCTTGCAAAGTTGGTACAAATGTCTGCAAATACAGACATTAAATCATACCAGATGGAGCACTTCAGGTCTCCATGCTAAATAAATATTGGAGGATAAGTAGCAATGGAAGAGAGAGAGCGCGCCTCCGTGGCGTGATCGGTATGGTCCTGGGCTGCCACCTCGATGGCCGCGAGTATTTCTGGTGATAGTTCACTCTATGTGGTCACGTAAAGTAGTTGGTCCCATTGCTGAATAACCACTGGTGCCATGGAACGTCAAAACGCCATCCAAACAAACAAACTCATAAGATGGGTGTCTTCATCGCAGTCTTTCCATACTGACTTCATTGCCGCTAAAAATTTTTTAGCTGTTCCCGCCAGTCCACAAAAGCCATCAGCGTAAGAGCCTCTTATTCAATTTCGACAACAGGTGCGAAGAGAAAGACTTTAGGTGCGTTCACATGGTCGAACAACGTCCGACGGACAAACATTGTTACCGATTAACAATTGCTTACCAGAGTTTGCCTTGTGAGCAGAGTAAGAACAGTGATATACAACTTCAAGTGGTACCACAGTTTGTTGCCAGATCTACTTCCCTCGTTTCAACGGTTTTGACGTCATCCTGCTTCCCCTTTGATATGGCAATAATGTTTGTCCGTCGGGCATTGTTCGACCGTGTGAACACACCTTTAGGCTTGTCCACACGGTCGAGCTTTGGTCGACGAACCCTGTCCGATGTGACGTCAGAAGTGGAGAAACTGTGAGAAAAGTCAGAACTTTGCCGCGGTTTCTCCGCTTCCGACGTCACACTGAACAAAGTTCGTCGAGTAAAGCTAGACTGTGTGGACGGGGCCTTAAGTTAAGAATGACCGCGATCCTGAGATGGTTTAAGGAGGCGTCTTTGTTGTGGTCAGGCTTGTGTTATACGACAAGACGCCTTTTCTTATTCGACTTAACGACTGACTATTAAAGAGAAGGGAGCAGGAAGTTTATAGTTTCTTAGAGACATATATATACATATACATATATATGTATATGTATATACATATATATACACACATACATATATAGATATATATACATATGATAATACAAATATACATACATATATTCAGATATAGATATAGATATATAGATTATATAGATATATATATATAACTATATATATATATATATGTATATATATATATATATATATAGATATATATATATTGTATATATATATATGTATATATAATATATATGATATATATGATATATATATATATAGTATATGTATGTATATGTGTATATATGTGTATGTGTATATACATGTATATATTGTATATATATGTATATATATGTATGTATGTGTGTGTGTTTTTTTCTAGTGCTAAATTGTTTCTTAACGAATCCAGAAAGCTCTTGTCGTTATTGCCAAGAAATGTTGATTTCGTAACTTTCCTATGGCATTTATGCGATTAAAATATCGACTTCTCGATACCTGTCATTTCTTTCAGCGAGGCGGAGCAGCGAATCATTTGATTTTTTAATTGGATGTTGTGGTTCCTGATTCACCTTCAACGATTTTATCCGGATGTCTAATGAGGTCTGTGAAGCCTCATCTTCGCGAGGAAATTCTTTTGCATTCTTCTAATGAGGGACCAGTAAATGAGAAAAGTAATTTCTTGTCAGAGACGATGTCTTTGACATATCTTGGTACTCCAGTGGAGCCAATAAATCACTCTCTTTTTTTTTTAAAATGAATTTACGCTTATATTACTAGAAGACCATCGATTCATTATTTCAGTAGCAAAAAATCTCCGTAGGGGGTAGCGCATGAGGTCCACTATAGGCAATACTTAAGGTTCTTTGTAGCTTGCCCTCGGCCCCTAGCTGCAACCACTTTAGTTCCTTTTACTGTACCTCCTTTCATACTCTTTCTTCCATCTTACTTTCCACCCTCTCCTAACACTTGATTCATAGTGCAACTACTTTGAGGTCTTCCTCTTATTACACCTTTCAAACCTTTTACTGTCAATTTCCATTTCAGCACTGAATGACCTCATAGGTCAAAGTGCTTGGCCTTTGGCCTAAATTCTATATTCAACTCAACTCTTACTTACTTTACTTTATCTTTGCGCCACTGGCCAGTGACGTAAGGCTGATACAGTTCCTCTCCATCTGTCTCTATCCCGAGCCATTTCCTTCGCTTCCTCTGCGTTCTGGATTTCATCTTCAAGATCTCTGGCATTTATGTCTATCCACCTCGTTCTTGGTCTACCAAGCGGTCTTCTTCCTCAATTCAACTCAGTAGTGAAAAATCCAAATCAATCATCTGTTTAAGGCCCGTCCACGTCCACACGGTCAAGCTTTGCCCTACGGACTCTGTTCGATGTGACGTCAGATTTGGAGAAACAGCCGATAAGGTTCTGACGTTGCCCGCTTGTGACGTCACGTCGAGCAAAGCTCAATCGTGTGGACTTATACAAAGAAATGGATACAATTTTTTGCAGTGCTGTAGCCTACTTATAACACTTTTTGTATTGTTAAAAACACTGATCTGTTTACATACGCCTTAACTCTGGGTTCAGTTTAGAGAATAGAATTCCTTCCAGAAAATTAGAATTAAAAAAATAGAAGGACCTATTCATTCATTTTCGTTACAAGTACACGAGTATGCTATGGTAGATTCACATCAACCGTGCATCTGATGTCTAGGCCAGTTCCATACGACACTCTTGATTGGCTGTTGGTAAGTCAAACAGAGAGCTGGAAACACTCAATCTCTCTCGAGAGTTCACGTAGGCAGGATGTATGTTAAACCTCTCTTGAGGGATACTTTTGAAAGGCGTATCTCTAAAGAGAGGTGGAACATATATCCTGCCTATGTGAACACTCTTGAGAGACTGAGAGTTGCCAGCCCTGTGACTGACTTATCAATAGCCAATCAAGGGCGTCGTATGGGACTGGCCTAGACATCAGATGCACGGTTGATGTGAATCTACTATCGTAACGAGAGTAGTCACGGTTGCTCTGTGTCTTGATTTTTCGTCGATTTTCTTGGTAATTCATTTGTGTATTAAGTTCACGTGTTGCGTACTCACTAATGTTTAAATTGAGGAATTTGTGACTGCTTTGTTAAAGCATTATTTGTTTGTATAAGTTCCTCGTTGGGCGAGTGGATTTCGCACTCGGCTACCAATCTAGTGGTCCGAAGTTCGATTCTCGACTCGGCCAATGCGGAACCACAGAAATTTATTTCTGGTGACAGAAATTCATTTCTCGATATAATGTAGTTCGGATCCCACAATAAGATGTGGGTCCCGTTGCTAGGTAACCAATTGGTTCCTAGCCACGTAAAAATATCTAATCCTTCGGGCCAGCCCTAGGAGAGCTGTTAATCAGCTCACTGGTCTGGTAAAACTAAGACATACCTAACTTTTTTTACCTTGTTTAAAATTAATAAAATGAAAAAGTGAAAAACGAACTCGTAGCTGGAGGAAACGTTTAGATTCCTAGAAATACTAAGATCGCTCGAGAAGTCATCGTAGCAACAAAGCTTAATCACAATATGAGAATAGTATCATTATTCCTCTCTTGACAAAACGTCTGATGTCAAGAGATGCTAATAACTTCCACTTGTAAATTAATTCCGTGAAGGAATCTTCTTATGCTAATGAGATGTTTCGCTTCTAATTCGTTTGAGAGAGAGAGAGAGAGAGATTCCCGAAATAAGAAAAATATCTCTTGAACCTCATGATGCGGTCTTGAGGATTCCATACAGATGCGTCTGGCTTGGCTTCGTCTTATGTCTGAAAATACTGGAGGTCGATCCATTCTCGACTTCTGATTACTCTCGTTTGAATGTGGTAAGTGATATCTTGTTTTTATTGTTTTGCATTGAGTTGCTTGTCTAATTAGCATATTGGTATGTTGTAACCACCGTCTAGATGCAACACTTGAGATAGATTGTTTTTATGAGGTGTCGGTTAATGTAGGCGTTATTGTGAGGTGTCAGTTAACGTAGGTGATAGAACAGTATGAAAGTAAAAATTATGATACATGACACTTGGAGGGCAATGTAATGTACGCATAGTTGACAATAGCCATAACCAAACTAGAAGGAACATTGAACTGGCACCTTCTGAATTCCAACCCCAATCAAATAATCCTATTTTTCCTTTTAGAAGCGAGGTTATATATTGCTATTTGTCTTTTGTGCCTGCTTCCGATAAAACGTCCAAATGGAATTAATTCCTCGATGACTCTTATCCAGGGTTGGTGATTTTTTTTAAATAGAAAAAATAAATAAAATCAGTGATTTATTTGATATTTTGATTCATTTGATTTTTATTTTGATTTTTTTTTATTCGTTAGGTGTTTTTTCAATCCTTTCTTTCCCCCAAATTGATTTTATGACCGAATTACTATTGATTTATCATTTAGGTTTCCAGTCCTGGCCTAAAGTATGTACTCCCAATTTTTTTTATATAAAAATGAATAGATGCAGCACAGTTATAAACCATATTTTTCAATTTGTATGCTTTTAAATAATACAAAAGTAAGAAAAATTTAAAAATGCAAAAAATCATGATTTTTTTCATTAAAAAAACAATGATTTAATCATTGCCAACCCTTGAATCTTATCTGTAGGAAGATCAAGCTAAAGTGATTACATGTCGATCCAAGATCAAAGACTTGTCAAAAGGAATGAGCTTTTATCAACATTCCCCGAATTAATAAACTCCGATGGCTGCGTCAGGTTGCCATAGGATTTCATTGAAGTGGAGACGTGAAAAGCCATTTCAGATATCGTTTGAGAGTCGTTGCCTCACAATAAAAAAAAAAAAATCTTAGGCAAAAATAAAAAAAAATATTGGTACACGCATTTACTCGACCGTGGAGATTTTTTCTAAAGAGAGATGGTTTAATCGTTTTCCTAGCGTCTCAGTGGCGTGATCAGTATGGTCTTGGCCTGCCACCTCAGTGGCCGCGAGTTTGATTCTCGGGCATTCCACTGAGGGGTCAGAGATGTGTATTTCTGGTGATGGAAGTTCACTCTCGACGTGGTTCGGAAGTCACGTAAAGCCGTTGGTCCCATTCCTGAATAACCGCTGGTTCCATGCAACGTAAAAATAAAATAAAAAAAAGTAAAAACAATCTAACGTGATAACTTTCCGTTCAAAAATTAAACCTCAACACAAAGTTCTAAAACTTTTCCGGAACTTGGTAGAGCGTTTCTTCGGCCCTGATGGGGTG
>NC_087206.1:73306244-73318057 GCF_015104395.2 Macrobrachium nipponense
GGCCCGCGGGTCATACAGCAGGCCATCGAAAGATAGATCTATATACAGGGTGTCCATAAAGTCCCAGTACCATTACAAGCAATAAATACTTGTAATGGTATTGGGACTTTATGGACACCCTTTAGGCTGCACAGAAACCTCGATTGCGCCGTAGAAACCCCGTCTAATTTTTTTTTACTTGGTTTTTATCCGAACGCTTGAAAACCGGATAATCAATGCTTTCATTAATATTCCTTCATGTTTCCCCTTTTGAGGCTCTGAGAGCTGCAGTCATTAGAGAACTCGAACTCTCCTCATTTTCTGTCTTCTGTGCTTTTCTTCGCCTCCTTCTCTTTCGAGAACATCGATACTTTCCACGAAGATGGATCAGGTGATTCCATCTCCTGCAGAACTGCCTAGGATCTCGCTCCATTGTCTTGGCTTTTCTCTTCTCTCTCTTCCCCCCTTTGCTTCTCTCTCTCTATCTCTCTCTCCTTCTCCTCCTCTTCCCTCCTTCCTCCCTCTCTCTCTCCATTGTTCTCGCATCTGATTACAACGCATGGATTATTATTCTCTCCTCTGATATAAAATAAAGAAATAAATGCCACTTCCCTTCACAGATCTACCGAAAGTCTCATATATATATATATATATATATATATATATATATATATATATATATATATATATATATATTATATATATATATATATATGCGTTCTAAAAATGCAATCATTGTGCAAATTCATCACATAACCCCTCAGTTGCGTGGTCGGTATTGTGTTGGCGTACCACCTCGGTGGCCGCGAGTTGGATTCTCGGGCATTCCATTGAGGTGTGAGAGATATGTATTTCTGGTGATAGAAGTTCACTCTCGACGTGGTTCGGATGTCACGTAAAGCCGTTGGTCCCGTTGTTGAATAACCACTGGTTCCATGCAACGTAAAAACACCAAAGAAACAAAAAACAAAAAAGAAACAAGCAAATTCATCAATAGGACAACAATATATTACATATACAGGCATTCACGTAATGTACTTATGCACTGTGCGATGAGAGAGAGAGAGTACACTTGAATTTCAACATAATGTTGGCCTGCAAAAAAAAAAAAAAAAATCATAAAATTGCGCAGTTCGCCTAATGCCTTAATTAAGTGGCGAACCGCCAACAACCTAATCCCACTTCGTACCTGTTTTGTGTCTCAAACAATGGACTGTTTCTTGTCATTATCATCATTATGCTAGTTATGAGAATAATTTGGGGCTACTTCACTGTCATATTACCTTTCCTTATTAAGCAAATTTGAGTAAAGCATTTGATAGTACATAGGAAAGTTTGTTGTTAGTATTGGCGGTTCGTGTTCAGTGGGGGAGGGGGCGAGGGCAAATTCCCGATGTGTATGCTAGTATTAGAGAAGGCCCGGTTTTTTGCCATGCCCCTAGGTTAGGTTAGGTTGGGTTAGTTCAGATTAGTTCACTAACTCATCAACCTAGGAATTTGGGCGTGGGAAACATAATGAATTATTTTCAAGAACATTCTATGGAATTTCCTAGGTTTATGTTGGTTCAGGATTAATTCAGTAACTCATCAACTAGGAATTTGCGTGTGGGAAACATAATGAATTATTTTCAAAAAGATTCTATTGGCTAGTTTGTTAAGATATGGGCCTCCCACGCCCTTTTTTCAGGGAAAGGTCCCACTACTCGGTTATCAGGGTCTGGGAATACGCCATAACGGGAGCGGTAGGATAGACTGTGTTGCGGTCCTGATTAACAGGTTATGGATGGGGGCTGAGACTTTTTTTTTTTTTTTTTTTTTTACTACAAGGAAAACACTAATTATCTTCTGTATATTGTACAAACTCTTATTTTTTAGGATTATAATAATGAGTCTCATTTTTTTTTTTTTTGCTATTTTATAATAGAGAAAGCCTATATGCGTTGCTTTATTAGCAGATTTTCTGGTAAGAGATATAGTACTGTTTGTTATCTAACATAAATTTCTCTTCAGTATTGTCTGGTTCGATCTTTACAGCTTCCATTAATATTTTTTTTGTTTTTTACTTGAAATTTCAGTTGCACCATATTCCTCCAAGCATCTTTCAAACACAGTTGCGTAGATTGTGAAAATGCTTGTAATTATGAGGTAAAGGTTACTTATCTTACCCAGCGCCCAGCGTAATCTTACCATTATTGTTCGCTCTTTGGACTAATCCGAATATATTACAGTTTACCAAGCACCTGCTAGATCTTCTAACCTCTCGATTGGCATCGTAACTGCTGAGCAGAGTTGCTTCTGAATTCGCTAACAAGAGCGTTTTGTCTTTTGTTATAGCTCCAATCTGATCTCAGAGAAAACTTAAAAAAACTTTTATAACGATAATTGACAATTTTATTTTTCTTTGCTTGATGACCTTTTAAAACATCAGATGGAACTTAAAAACAACATCCGGCCCAGTCAAATCTTATCTTTAAACCTTCATTAAACCTCAGAGAAAACTTAAAAAAAATTTATGTTGATAATTTTTATTTATTTATTTTTTCTTTGCTTGATGACCTTTAAACATTCGATGACCTTTAAACATTCGATGACCTTAAAACATCCGGCCAGTTCAAATTTCTTATCTTTAAAAAAAACCCTTCCATTAATCTCAGAGGAAAACTTAAAAAAAAACAACTTATAGTTGATAATCTTGTAATTTTTTTTTTTGTTTTTTTTTTTTGCTTTGATGACCTTAAAAAACATCCGGCCTTGTCAAATCTGGGTTTTTTACAGTGAACCTTTGTTGTTCCTTTATAGATGTTTGACAGGATGATTTTAAAAAGTGTTGGGCGAATAGGTATCGTAACTTTATTCCCCCCCCCCTTTTTTTAAAGATGTTTTACAGGGAGATTTTGAAAAGCAATAAGCGAATAGGTGTCGTAACTTTATTCCTTTTTTAGATGTTTTACAGGGAGATCTTGACGAGTACTTCATTATCCGTCTCAAGATTTGAAAAAGTTACAGATCCGGAACACTCAAAAGCAACGGTTGAATGAGAACAACTTCCTAGTTCAGTCCAAGTTGTGAACGTTACTGCTAAGGAAAATGTTCCCCAAGGAGAAAGAAAGATATATTCATACATTAATTCAGCTATTCAGTTCTCTATGAATAGGTTCGTACGCCTTCTATAAATTGTATGGCGTTGCCTCTGTGGAACAAATGGTGGAATACTAGGTCTAGTATAACTGAAAAATATCATTTGATCTAACAATGTTTTTTTTCAGAAATTTTTGTTTTAGTAAATTTAACACAAGGGACCACAAAGTTTCTATCGAATATGGCAATTTACTTCAATAATGGAATGTGCAATCATTTCGCAGTTTAATTACAAATCAAATGTCCAATTTACAGTTTTCATTTTTGTTTTCATCTACAAATTAAATTCGTTCCTTTTTACTCCTCGTCCTTGTATCATACTTGCATTATTTTGCAGTTATATTCATTCATGAATTCTGCATGAGATGTCACTTCCGTTGATGGAGATGTCTAAAACAGTGATTCAGTGAAATCATCTTGAAAGAAACATTTGCTGACAAGTAAACTTAATCCACTATAAGGTGCATGTGTGTGTGTGTGTGAGAGGAGAGAGAGAGAGAGAGATGAGAGAGAGAGAGAGAGAGGAGAGAGAGAGGAGAGAGAATAACCCCCAAAAAATTTTCCCCTTACTATACAACTTTTTTTTTTACAAAAGCATGGGAAAAAAATATCAATCTTCCTTTCATCAACCTCGCTGAATGCAGGCATTAAAAAACGATATGTTCCACCAAGGTTTATTTTCCATGTTTTCCAGAGGAAGATCTCTTGACTTATGAATTCCCACGCAAGCTGTACAGGCGAGTTCCCCTTATATACTGCAGTAATCTGCCTTTCCTTGGCGTTCTAAAGAATAATGGCCACTTCCGCCCTCATGGAGCGCCATCTGGAAAATGGCAGGAGCTTAAAGGGAGAATCTGAAATGCATTAGTTTTCATTGTCAACATTAGCTCACCTCCCTTATGAAGGAAGGGGCAGCTGCATTTGCATTTACACAGAGCCTAAGTGCAGTCCATTATCTCTTTATGAAGAACATAAGATTGTAATGAGAAAGCAGAAAAGACATAAATAACCGAAATGAGACTACATATCGACGAGGACTCAGTGAAAAGTCCAGAAGGGTAGGTTTTATAACTAATATTGTTTATTGTACTACACGGATCTGTTATTGTGAGTTATTAAGATGGCATAAATGCGGGCAGGTGACTCCTATTAGACATGAAAACAACTTCTCCCAATGAGATAAACGTCATTTAGGAGATGAGACAGGAGAGGTGGAACATACATCCTGCCTATGTGAACTCTCAAGAGAGACTGAGAGTTTCCAGCCCTGTGATTAGCTTATCAACAGCTGGTCAGGAGCGTCGTAAGGGACTGTGACCTAGACATCAGATGCACGGTTGATGTGAATCTACCATAGTGTTAACTTCTCATCGAGGCTAATTAATCTCTAAAACTCGAAATCGGATCATTTCTTTAAGAAATTACCCCTGTAACCGGAGCGAGTAAGCCTTCAGTTTGATGTGCTGATTGGATTTCCAGGCTCCAGATTTCCCTCGAGAATTTTCATTCGGTCTCTAATGAAACTCTTGACGGCTTAGTTAGAGGAAGGATGAAAGGGCCATTTAACACTCCACTCGCGGGTGGTGTGTGTGTGTGTTGTAGTTGGGGTGGGGGGGGGGGGGGGGGGGGTGGGGGGCGGGGGGGGCATCCCGCTTGAAACGCCCCAGAAGGAGTGTGTTAACTTACGAGTGAAATAGTTGACTAGGAATGCGCTTTGCTCTCTAAGGTCTGTGTTTCATCCTTTGATATCTACTTAGCCTATATGTCTGGCTATAAATATATAAAAAAATTTACGAAATAGCGCTTTGATTTGCTCTCTACGTAGAGTTTCTTGTTTCATCCTTTGATATCTACTCACCACAAATGTCTGGCTTTGAATACATATAAAAACTTACGAAATAACGGAGTAGTCTCTTGCTTCATCCTTTGATATCTACTCTCCCAAATGCCTGCATTTGAATACATATAAAAAACTTAGAAATAAAGGAATATATCTGTTTTCATCCTTTCTAATCTACCCTTCGCCCAAATGCCTGGGCTTTGAATACATAAAAAATAAACTATGGAAATAAAAAGAGTAGTCTCTTGTTTCATCCTTTGATGTCTACTCACCCAAATTCCTTGCTTTGAATTCATATTAAAAAACTTACGAAATAAAGGAGTAGTCTCTTGATATCTACTCACCTAAATGCCTGGCTTTGTATACATATAAAAAAAGTACGAAATGAAAAAGAAATTGGTTATCATGACTGTTGCTTTATATTTGCTCTTAGTCTTACCTTCTAAGGCTACCAGTATTCTCTGAGAGAAGTGAATTTTAAGGGTCATTAGCTACTATACCATTTCCTCTCTCTCCTCTCTCTCTCTCTCTCTCTCTCTCTCTCTCTCTCTCTCTCTCTCACTCTCATCACCAGTAAGTAACACACCGCATCTTGAATGGAAAGGCCGCAAACCTGAGAGACCCGAGCATGAGTCATCACCAGACGTCTGAGTCTGGCCATGCGTTTCCATTCACAACTTTGTATTTTTGGTGGCATTTATTAGTTATTTGCAGAATATATAATTTTTGTGTAAGTTAATTATGTCTTACATTCTTTTGCATCATCAGTATCCTCTGGACCTGGTTAATATGATTAAATATGAAGGGAAATCAGTGCAGAAACAATAATGAGAGCAAATAAGTTTATTCACAGAAATGAGGATATAAGACATTTTATACTTAGAAAGAAGGGCAAGAGCACAAAAATGGTCACAAAAGATGCCTCCCTCTTTAGGAAAAGGTATAAGAGTTATATACAAAATAAATATTCGTTACAATTTACAGCAATTGTTCTTCTGAATCTTATTTCTTCATTGTATCCAGCTTTCTCGTTTTTGTAAATTTTTTGCCATTTTGAATGTTTTCATTACTTTTCTTACAATAATTGTGTAGTAGGACATTGGAAGAAGCAAATATGTCCAGCATCACAATCATTTAAGAGGTAAGAAGGCATCATTATCAGCGAGGACAGTCGGTGAAATGTCCGTGGCCAAATTCCTCTGATACATTGATTTGATAAAATCAGGAGACTGTGATAGTTTATTAATGGTTAAATAATTAAACAGAATTACATTTACTACAAATTCATGCGGATAAAGAGGCCTTCCTCTGTTTATACCCTGAATGTAACTGTTAATGTCTGGTAAGCTATCTTTTACAGGAGCTACACTTAAATTTTTTCACAGCAGTATACACACAGTAGCCAGCAAGGTATGTTATAACCATGAAAAGATTCATACATTTACCAACATCATCTTGACTGACATCAATATCAAAGGAATCGTTATTTCCGGACTCATTATTCATGCACCCCCAGTTTGTTTCATCGAAGATCTTCAGTTCGATGTCATTATTATTAAAAGCTATTCTGAGAACAGACATTAACCTCAGTTTTATTTTCACACTCGAACACTTGTCGTAAGGAAATGTAATTGCAGCCAGCAAGTCGACGATATTTACCAAATCTATTTTCAAGTTGATCGTTTTGAAATTTTCCTGGTAAGACATATTTCATTTTCAATTTTTCTACGCAGTATTTTGTTTTTTGTATAATTGCACTAGTTGTGTGTTTTAAGGCAGTGAATGTTTCCGTACTCAGTTTCCACCAGTTTTAGTAATGCTATTCCAGAGATCTAACTAGAAATGGAATTTCTGTAGGAAAATATACTTCTCGTCATTTACAATATACGTTAGTGGAGTAGCATATTTATTGTGAAGCCGAGTACCTTTATGTGAATGCTTTACATTCATTTTGGTCCCACGAGTGATAAATGAAATTTAATATTAATTAGCTACATCTTCAGAATTTGGCAAACAGTGTTCTTTTCCGATGTTAAAAGTGCTTCTATGACATATTCATTGAAAATTTGTAGGGCAAGGCTGACGTTTTGCCTTTCTAGACTCGCTGGATTTGATGCCTTTGATGTAAGCTTGTATGCATATCTGAAGAGAGAATTTGATTCTAAATTGTGTAATTTATGCAAATTAGATGGCTTCAGAAAAAGTACCTACAGCAATACAAATTAAAAATAAATGGTTGAACAGTTTACAAAATTTGAAAGTTGCAAGTGCTGAGTTTTCATTTAAAGTAATCAGCAATGACTGATAATGTTTTTTATAATCATTTGTGTTAATAAACTCTGTTATTTCTCATCCTAACTTGTGCACTGCTTTTTTCACCATTATGCAGCATATGTAAGTAAATTACCCAGGTTTAGAGGATTATGATGTTGTTAAAGACTGTGAAATATAATTATCTAACATAGCAGTTAGATACTCTGCATAAAAAGTAATAAATAGCACCAAAAGTACAAAACAGGGAATGGTACTTGTGGCCAGGTACAGACGTCTGGTGATGACTCATCGCTGTGTTCGGAGGGCGATCGCACAGGCCTTGTTAATTCAAGAAGGCGGTGGGTAGCATCGCCTTCATTAGTAGAATTACTCTTCCGAGACCTGTATAAGATTAAATTGGCTGAAGTTTCAAAGGTTTAGGTCATAAGTTTAAGCAAGTATCTCGATTCATTTCCAGACTAATGTCTTCACCCGACATGTCAAGAATTTGGGACAGAAGCACTGAAGATCACCATCAATTGACAGAAATCGAAAGAAAGCGAGCCCTCTTCATTTTAACAGGTTCTCGCGCCGGACCAAAGGTACGTTCTTCTACAGTAGATTCACATCAACCGTGCATCTGATGTCAAGGCCCGTCCCTTACGACGCTCCTGATTGGCTGTTGATAAGCCAATCACAGGGCTGGAACCTCTCAGTCTCTCTCGAGAGTTCACATAGGCAGGATGTATGTTCTACCTCTCCTGAGAGATACTGTTGAAAGACGCATCCCTCAGGAGAGGTGGAACATACATCCCACCAATGTGAACTCTCGAGAGAGACTGACAGTTTCCAGCCCTGTGAGTGGCTTATCAACAGCCAATCAGGAGTGCCGTAAGGGACTGGCCTAGACATCAGATGACGGTTGATGTGAATCAAGTCTCGTTAACTTCAGCATTATTTTACTTTTACAAGATAAGCATAAGATTTGCTACACTGATTTACATAATATATTATTTAAGCCTAAATTCCCCCGGTGAGGGGGGGGCGTAGTGCCGTCAGTGCACCTCATTCAGTGCACTGTAGGCATTACTTAAGGTTCTTTGCAGCGTCCCTTCGGCCCATAGCTGCAACTACTTTCTTTCCTTTTAACTGTACCTCCGTTCATATTCTCTTTCTTCCGTCTTTCTGTCCACCCTCTCCTGACAATTGATTCCTAGTGCAACTGCTTTGAAGTTTTCCTCCTGTTACACCTTTCAAACCGTTTCACTGTCAATTCCGTTTCATGGCTGAATGGCCTTAGTTGCCCCAGTGCTTGGCATTGTGCCAAAAATCTACATAAATCAGATCAAATCATATTAAGCCTAAATTCAGCGAGGGTGGAAACAGTACCTGACGAATCCGTCAGTTTATGCTGATCGGGGTTTAGTACAGAGTCTAGGCAATTCAGTGGCGTGGTCGGTATGGTATTGACGTCCCACCTCGGTGGTCGCGGGTTCGATTCTCGGCAATTCCATTGAGGAGTGAGAGATGTGATTTCTGGGTTATAGAAGTTCATCTCGACGTGTTCGGAAGTCCCACGTACAGCCGTTTTGTCCCCGTTGCTGAATAACCACTGTTTTGTTTCCATACACCAAGTACTAACCAGTGACGTCTTCGTTCGAAGTCTTCTCGCAGATGACGGGAGTGAGGTAATTTTGTCGGCACTGAGAGGCCTCTCTTCTTTTTTTCAGTAGTATTTGCCGATGTTGCGATTTAATTATTCTCGTGTCATCTAATTGCTGTCTCTCTCGTGCTCCAGAGGATATGGAATTGAGTTGGCTCGAGTCTAGTACTTAATTTTATATCACTAAGGTTGTAGAGTCTTAATTTTATATCACTAAAGTGGTAGAGTCTTAATTTTAAATCACTAAGGCGGCAGTCTTCATTTTATATCACTAAGGAGTCAGTCTTAATTTTATATAAGGCTGCAGTCTTAATTTTATATCACTAAGGCGGCAGTCTCTCCATTTTATATAATTAAGGCGTCAGTTTCCATTTTATATCACTAAGGCACCAATCTCCATTTTTTATATCACTAAGGCATCAGTCTTAATTTATACCACCAAGCGGCAGTCTTAAGTATATCAATCAAGGATTTTGTATTCCTTGATAGCCCCTATATCACTAAGGCGGCCGAGTCTTAATTTATATCATACGAAGCTGCCCTTTCCGATATCCGATTAAATTTTTTTGTTTTTTTAGTGCTAAGATAACCAGGCAATATAAAAATTAGTTTGTGTGTGTTATATCCCACTGATGATAAGTATGACAAGTGATCTTTGTCATACCATTAATTGCATTTTATGTTATGGTCTTTATAGCATATGAGCTAAGATTGTGCTTGCAAAGGATATTATTTCTTTTCTATATTTTCTCCCCTCTTTAATCATCCTTTGTCTGCAAGGTTTTGGCATATCATCTTGCTGCTGCAATGTTTTGAAGGGTTTGTCGTAGCAGGATATTTGTTTCAAGTAATATAGGAAGCGATTCATTTTAATCTTCGGTTTTAGCTGACTTCTCTGATAATGTCCTTGTCACATACACCGGGACATTCATCATATTCGCGAATATTAAGCCGTATGTTTCGTTTAATATCCAGTTTACCATAGCTTACGCCCAGCAGTGGAAATTGTAAGTGATAAGTGCTCTGCCACTAGTTTGGAATCAAATTTTATATATATATTATATATATATAATATATATATATATATATATATATATATATATATATATATATATATATATATATGAAGTGACATATATTGAAGTGAAGATACCAGATAGCATCTTGATGGCGTGTCCTTGAAGTAACGTTTTTTTTTTTTTTTTTTTTTTTCAACCATAGTAATTGAATCACAAGCGGACTGAAATCAGTTGGCAATATCCTTACACCATGAGGTCTCCTACTGAGGGGGAGGAGGTATAGTAGCTCCTGAAGGCGTATCCACTGCCCCACTAATCCCTGAGCATCCCTCGGGGAACTTAGAAATTGATTAACCAATTTCTCTTCTTCATCTATAATCTTAGATGAACATTTAAAGACGCTGAATGTGTATTTACTATTCAATTTATTGGTAATTTTCGCTACTAGGGCAGTAAGCCTACAAACTACTTTGTTGTTGTTGTTGTTGTTGTTGATGTTCTTCTTCTTCTTCTTCTTCTTCTTCTTGCTATCGTTGTTCTTGTTGGGGGATAGAAAAGCCCTTTGGAAAAGCCTAAAAATGTCTGAAAAAGGTGTTTCGCGTTCAGTTAAAGATACTGGAATTTTAGGATAGGCTATTTATGATTTATTTATATATTCGAATGAAAATGTAAAAAATAAATAGTGTACATGTTAAACAGCACAGAAAAATTATCTAAAAATAAATAGTGTAGAAATTTATTTTAATGTTCGTTGGTGGAAAAAAACGCTACAATTGACCATAGAGTTTAGCAGTGCGAATGAAGTAAGCTGGAGGTCGGATCACGCCTTGTTGAAAGATATATCTTTGCTTTTTTATACCTAGAGGGATGAAAAATAGACGTCAGGAATAAGAAAAGGAACATTAATGGGAACGATATATTTGTATTGAGCAAAAGCCTCTAATATTATATAGTACCATAAAGGGAAAGTAAGATGGAGTATTAGAAGGACCTTGCCTGTTTATATTGTTGAGCCTTTAGTATTCGAATATGCGTTAGGTCCCAGTGACTGAAGGATTCGTGCCTTTGAACATTCACCATTACGCCGGGCAATCAATGCCATAATTCATGGCAAATACGTAATTAAAGTTGATAAAAATTTTAATTGGGGAGGATTCTCATGCGTCAGATGAAAGAGCACAACTCTCATAACTGAAAAAAAAGAAAAAAAAATCGAAATCATTAGACAGAGAATGATGATGTTTGCCCGCAACAACAGCAACACGAAAATCAACAAGAAGAATCATATTGAAAGCACGAAGGCATAAATTACTGTTGACCTGACTTTCCTAGAGAGGTTTCCGTGAGAGCGGAAACGTAACATTAAGCCTCGCCTCACAGTATTATTCCGGACAGTTCGATGATGCATAGCAACAATTGGGGCGCCCTACCCTCCCCCAAACCCCCTCCCCCCCATGCCCTCAGTTTTCTCCAATTGTTCTTCGCATCCCACCTTCCTTTCTTCTCTCTTCTATGGTATATGCATATGAATATTCGCATCCATCGTTTGTATATTTTATCTGTGCCATTTAGGACCAGTGGTACTCAACCATTGTTGGGGGTGGGGGTCAGCAATTTCCAGGGGAGGCACGTGCCCTTTGGAAAAAATGAAAAAATTTTCTATTTATATTCGTTATTCTCTAACAAGAGTGAGGACTGATAATATAGAAGCTTATGGAAAAATGAAAACAGTTTCTCCTTAAGACGTTACTAGAGTCTTTATGTTCTGTGATGATGACCCCCCTCCCTATCCCTCGAAACCCCTCCTCTTTTTTCTCTCTCTTTTTTCTTATTTTTTTTATTATTATTTATTAAATCGTTACATCTGGGAGAGAAGTATACAAAACTCTTAGAGGGGGGCGTGGTCATAAAAAAAGGTTAA
>NC_087206.1:73318557-73353557 GCF_015104395.2 Macrobrachium nipponense
ATACGTTTTCAGGAATTCTTGGAATTTATGAGAACGAAAGCTGGAAAAAATAAAAACTCTATATATATATATATATATATATATATATATATATATATATATATATATATAAATATTTATATATATATATATATATATATATATATATATATATATATATATATATATATATATATATATATATGTATGTATAATATATTATATATACTATATATATATACATAAAATCTTCTGCTAAAACAGGATACGTCTCATGTATAAAAGGCCCATTAAAACACTCTGGTTTTAAACAAAGGACTTGTAGTATATTTCGGTGGGATGCCTCCCACCACTATCAAGTAGGGAGTCAGCCCACCGAAAAATCTAAGTCGCTTCTTGCCATGAAAAGCAGATAGTCGCTTCTCGCCGTGAATAGCAGATAGTCGCTTCTCGCCGTGAAAAGCAGATAGTCGCTTCTCGCTGTGAATAGCAGATAGTCGCTTCTCGCCGTGAATAGCAGATAGTCGCTTCTCGCCGTGAATAGCAAATAGTCGCTTCTCGCCGTGAAAAGCAGATAGTCGCTTCTCGCTGAATAGCAGATAGTCGCTTCTCGCCGTGAATAGCAGATAGTCGCTTCTCGCCGTGAATAGCAGATAGTCGCTTCTCGCCGTGAATAGCAGATAGTCGCTTCTCGCTGTGAAAAGCAGATAGTCGCTTCTCGCCATGTCACATGCCCCTTGTCACGTGCCCACCCCCACGGGGATATGAATAATAAAACATTGTTCTTTCATTTAATAATTTTTTGTAGCAAAAGGTTTCGTAGTTATTGTTTATTTCAACAATAACAACAACAATAACAAAAACTATTACTGTGTGTATATGTATGTATTTGCATACATATATAAATATTGATATGTATGTATACCGTATGTGTGCACTTACACACACACACACACACACACACACATATATATATATATATATATATATATATATAATATATATATATATATATATATATATATATGTGTGTGTGTGTGTGTGTGTGTGTGGTGAATGTAATCCAAAGTGCTCCACCACCCCCAACCCCCACCCCACCCCCAATGAAAGATTTCTAGTAGATCCGCCACTGTGATAAGCCAATCGCTGGGCTGGAAACTCTCAGTCTCTCTCTAGAGTTCACACAGGCCGGGTGGATGTTTCATCTCTCCTGAGGATACCTTTGAAAGACTTATCTCTCAGGAGAGGTAGAGCATAGATCCTACCCATGTGAACTCTCGAGAGAGACTGAGAGTTTCCAACCCTGTGATTGGCTTATCAACTGCCAATCAGGAGAGTTGTAAGGGACTGGCCTGGACATCAAATACACGGTTGATGTGAATCTACCATAGTATACCCATTGGGTATCATGGCATCCCAGAGACGGAGGCTGAGAGCCAAAAATAGTGGAGGAAGAAAATGATCTGCGATCAGTGTTTGCTCGTCTCTGCTTTGGACTTTATTGACGACTGGAGGACCCTCTTACAACGCAGCGTCATATTTTTGCAGTTAATTCGATTGTAGGAGAGATTAGCAAATTGAAACTAAGCGCCTCAGTGGGGTGGTCGGTATGGTCTTGGCCTGCCACCTCGGTGGCCATGAGTTCGATTCTCGGATATTCCACTGAGGGGTGAGAGATGTGTATTTATGGTGATAGAAGTTCACTCTCGACTTGGTTCGGAAGTCACGTAAAACCATTGGTCCCGTTGCTGAACAACCAACCATTGGTTCTATGCAACGTAAAAACGACATACAAACAATCTACTGTCACTTTCTGTTTCAGCGCAGTTTGATCTCTTAGGTCCTAGTCCTTGGCCTTAGGCCTAGACTATATTCAATTCAATTCAAGTGTGATATGCGTGTTGCATATCACAGGAACCTCAGAGAAATCCGTAAAGGGAAATGTTGCCAGAAAATTGTAATATAGTAAATGTATGTCATATATATGTATTTTTACCTCTTAAATTTATTGAACAACATATCGCAAATAAAAAACATCAGTACTTGTCGCAGCTATTTCACGTAATTAGAGAGCGCAATAAAACTAAAAGTATGTCGAAGGACATTAAATTTTATAGCTCTTAAACCCCCCACCCCACCCCACTCCAATCCCAGTTTTCACTTATTATTATTTTTTTTTTGTATGATCATGATTTTTTCTTCAAGAACTTAACGCTATTTGAGACTCTGATGAAAATAATATATTTATTACAGTGAACATATATGAGAGAGAGAGAGAGAGAGAGAGAGAGAGAGAGAGAGAGAGAGAGAGAGAGAGAGAGAAATACTAATTACACAAAACAAAGTGGTGAGGTAGATTAATTCCAATAAGGCGTGTCCACTTCCCCCTCTTGTCTCATCTTTTTTTTTTTGTTTATACCCCTACTCTCTCTCTCTCTCTCTCTCTCTCTCTCTCTCCTCTCTCTCTCTCTCTCTCTCTCTCTTCTGAATTGGGAGAAATGGTTTACATTCGACAGCCCGACACTCATTTCCATGCCATTAAATATTTACCGAGTCGTAAGCCCGTAAAATAAATTCTGATTTTCCTGGATCCATCTAAAAGATTGTATCCTCTCTCTCTCTCTCTCTCTCTCTCTCTCTCTCTCTCTCTCTCTTCACTCCGTCCTATTCTCTCTCTCTCTCTCTCTCTCTGTTGTAGAAAAAATAATAATTGCGAACAATTAAGTGGCGATGCTTTCTTTTTTCAATCAGTTTGCTCTGGACAAATGCCAAAACTTATTGTATCTAAGCTGTTTATTATATCTGCTTTAATTAAGGGACATTAAATAAATAGAAATGTTACCTGAGGGCTTTATTTTCGTTGATTAAAGAAAATGAGTAAAAATATGCACCGATGTTTCTTCGTTGCAATCAAGTTTTCTGTACAGCGTATAATGCTGTATGAAACTCTCAGCCACGGCACATGAAACTCAGATTGGCTGTGAGACTGCCTTCATGTACGGAGGTCCAATCATCTCCAGGCCAGGAAATCTAGCGAACGAGTTGAAAACTAATTAAGTTCTCAGTGGCGAGATCGCTATGGTCTTGACCTGCCTCCCCGGTGGCCGCGAGTTCGATTCTCGGGCATTCCAAAGAGGGGTTAGAGATGTGTATTTCTGGTGATATAAGTTCAACACTCGACGTGGTTCGGAAGTCACTTAAAGCCGTTGGTCCCGTTGCTGAATAACCACTGGTTCCAAGCAACGTAAAAACACCATACAAACAGTTTTCTTACGTAGCCGAATCATAGATTAGGAAGGTGGAATTAACCACCATTCATATTCCTGGACAGTGTGAAAACGTTTCGTTTAGGGATGAATTATTTCGCTAAGCTTTTGTGGCAAGTTAGGTCAGTGACCACTGACGTCCTTAGAGCAACCAAGGTCGTAAAACACTTTGCCCGCAGTCTTTGGACTTACTAGTACTACTTAGATGTCAAACAGATTATTTCTCTATAAAATCTGCTTTCTTTTGTTTGTTTTAACTCCTGGTAAAATCAAAGCTCTTCCTGTTTCATATTTTTTCTGTAAATCTCCTCCTTAAACTAGTGATTAAGTTATATTTGTTTCAGGATTTTTTTTCCTTCCATAAGTTCATATTATTCATTGCTCTTTGATATTTCTGCGACTTTCAAGCAGGCATTAGTGCGAGATACTCACCAACCGTGATTAATTTAATTTGTTACCCGTGGCTTTGTTTTGATGGATTTTTCCTATTTTGGTGCCCTAGAGATTACGACAATTTATCAATACGATTAGTTCCGCTAGGGTTCAGCTGGTGACAGCATATGGGGATATTCATAACGTTGAAAACTAACAAACTTCTAGTAAAACGACGTAAAATATAAAAGCAAAGCAACTGAACGATAACAAGAGAAAGTGGAATTATGTTAATTATTAATATGACAGTTATTATTACTGATAATAATATCTTTGTCAAGTCTTCTTTGATGAGTTCAAGAGTACAGCTGATGGCAAATATGAAATGTTTTTTTCGACAAAACAATGAAAGCGGGGCACGATGACTTGATTAAAGGTTAATAAAAATTCATCGCCTATATTTCCAATGGCGTCCTTAATATATGTAATCGTCTTTCCACTAATGGCCCCCAAAACTCGGGTTCATTATCTAATTCCCGGAGGTTCATTTGGTCGTTCTAGACAATTTTACCGGACATCCATTAAGCCGAATCTAGATTAATCGTACTCTAGTATAACTAGATATTAACCCACATTGAAAACGCCCCTAATTGTGATCTTAAAGCAGGTAATGAATTATCCCGTAATAAGGAACGATGCTTCGGATTTATATTTTTATTTGGTAGTTTTTTTTCAGAAGATTATCAATCCATGTGTTGTCACGTGAATAACGAAATACGTGTTCTCATAAGTTGATCGGTTATTTCCTAATTACCTCATTCGACACGAAGGTCAACAAACAGTCCTACAATATTTCATCCGAATTACAATGATTCATCATTTGCCCTGCAATTAACAACGAAAAAAAAAACAAAAAACAAAAAAGCAAGTAGAAATAACCGAATTTCCTTTCAAATTTACTTCATTTTCATCCAGTATTCACTTTGTTCCCGTAGATTAAATACCTATGTATTTCCATGAATAAATAAAGGGTGCCACCTACTCTTTCCGATAATTTTTCAAAAGTAGATAAAGGGTCTTTAAGCTAGGATTCTTCCTAACGGATCCTTAAAGCCATCTGAGGCCGACCCAAATCAGTGAGATGAAGGAAGTTATCCTCTGAGCAAATGGAAACTTTTCTGTTTTTTTTTTCTGGTGACAGTACACACACACACACACACACACACACACACACACACACACACACACACACACACACATTCCCTCGATCTGTTTATCTCTGTCTCTGTTTATCTTTGAACTTAATACCTTCTATCTTATTTACACAGTCTCTTGTGGAACTTTTGGAAATGGAGCTTCAACGAGGTTATCCATTCGAAGTGATTTCGATGTCTGGATATGGGACACTTGACAAACATACTTGTAATAAATTTGGCTCTTTTGCTTGAGTTCTGCAACAAGGGGCATGGTGTTTTTTTCTCTTTTGCTTAGGGAATTATTTTTTTTTCTGAAAGGAATGTTTTAATTTTTGCATCGAGGAGAATGGTCGATTTTGCTTTGAGGAATGATTTTTTTTTTTTTTTTTTTTTTTTTTTTTTTTTTTGCCTTAAGGATGAATTTAATTTGCTTTGAGAATTAGGTTTTTTTATTAGAGGAATTTTTTTAATTTGCTTTGAGGAATTATTTTTTTTGCGTGGAGGAATGATTTTTTTTTTTTTTTTTTTTTTTTTTTTTTTTTTTTTTTTTTTTTTTTTTTTGCTTGGAGGAATTATCTGTTTTGCTTAGAAAAAGAATCTTAGTTTTTTGCTTTGAGAAATGATTTTTTTCCTTAGAGGATTTTTTTTCGCTTTGAGGTTTTTTTTTTTTTTTTTTTTTTAATTTTTTTTTTTTTTTTTTTTTTTTTTTTAATAAAGTATCTTTTTCCTGACCGGCAGGAACAAAATACTTTGTAAAACAGCAGACAGTCTGACACAGAGAATATCATAACAAACCCTTTATTTATTCATGGAAATATAGATTAACTGGACCATTGTTTTATCTAACGTTTTATCTAATCTACGGGAACAAAGTGAATACTGGATGAAAATGAAATGAATTTCCAGGGCAAATTTGGAGTTTGGTTATTTCCACTCCTTTTGTGTGTGTGTTGGTTTTCCTTTTTCATTGTTAATCGAGGGAGAAAATGATGAATCATTGTAATTCGGATGAAACATTGTAGGAATTTTGTTGGCCTTTGTGTCGAATGGGACAATTAAAGAACGTCTGATTAACTTAAAAGAACACGTATTATCATTGACAATCTTCTAAATAATAATAATAATAATAATAATCATAATAATAATAATAATAATAATAATAATAATAATAATAATAATAATTCTGTATTATCCGTTTCGTTCCCTATCACGTGAACATTCATCACGCATTTTTCTGCAATAGATAATCATTATTCGTTGCAAAATACTGACTGCACTCATGCAGCATAAATCTATTAACAACCTTCTTTCATATTATCTTGAATATGTGACGGAGAGAGTGAAAAACATGTTGCTTTTGTCTTTGAACCTTGGCTGATGATAACCAGGACTATTAGATGTGCAGTTACGACTATCTTGTTAGTTGTAATTTCAATAACAACCACTTGAGGCAATGTCAGGAATAAAGGATGGAAGTATGATGCAGAGAGAGAGAGAGAGAGAAAAGGAACGGAGGAGGAGAGAGTGAGTGAGAGAGAGAGAGAGGAGGAGAGAGAGACGAGAGAGAGAGAGAGAGAGAGAGAGAAGAGAAGAGAGAGAGATAGACGAGAGGAGAAGAAAGAGAGAGAATAGGCTGGGGTACTGGAGAGAGAGAGAGAGAGAGAGAGAGGAAGAGATAGAGAGAGAGAATAGGCCGGAGTAATGGAGAGAGAGAGAGAGAGAGAGAGAGAGAGAGAGAGAGAGAGAGAGAGAGAATAGGACGGAGTAATGGAGAGACCTTACAGACCTTACAGACCTTACATCTTGTTCGGGTTGCCCCAGGTCCCTCAGTGTGAGGCACCTCTAATGTCTACCAGAGAGTTGCTAGTACATCTTCCGGTATATTTTGCATCTTCCAATCTTGGATGGTCTGGGATGCAGTTTAGATATTTGTCGAGCTTATTCTTAAACACATCTACGCTCACTCCTGATATATTCCTCAGATGAGCTGGCAACGCATTGAATAGACGCTGCATTATCGATGCTGGTGCGTAGTGGATTAATGTCCTGTGTGCTTTCCTTATTTTTCCGGGTATAGTTTTGGGCACTATTAATCTACCTCTGCTTGCTCTTTCTGATATTTTTAGTTCCATGATATTTTCTGCTATTCCTTCTATCTGTTTCCATGCCTGAATTATCATGTAGCGTTCTCTTCTCCTTTCTAGACTATATAATTTTAAGGATTGTAGTCTTTCCCAGTAGTCAAGGTCTTTAACTTCTTCTATTCTAGCTGTAAAGGACCTTTGTACACTCTCTATTTGCAATAATCCTTTTGATAGTGTGGGTACCATATCATATTGCAATATTCAAGTGGACTACGAACATATGTTTATAAAGCATAATCATGTGTTCAGCTTTTCTTGTTTTGAAGTGCCGTAACAACATTCCCATTTTTGCTTTACATTTTGCCAGCAGAATTGCTATTTGATCATTGCATAACATGTTCCTATTCATCATCACACCAAGGTCTTTAACTGCTTCCTTATTGTGATTGTCTCATTATTAGGTCCCCTATATGCATATAGCTTTCTTTCTCTGTCTCCCATAATTTATTGATTCAAATTTTTCAGAGTTTAAATACCATCCTATTTACCTCTGCCCAATCATATACTTTGTTAAGGTCTCTTTGTAGAGCGTTCCTATCTTCATCACAAGTAATTTCTCTATTTATTCTTGTGTCATCTGCGAAACTACTCACTACCGAATCCTTAACATTACTGTCTATGTCTTCAATCATAATAACAAACAGTATTGCAGCTAACACCGTACCTTGCGGCACACCGGATATTGGGACCTTGCTTCATCCGATTTCTGTCGTTTGCAATAACTATCTGTTTTCTGTTGTGTAAAAATTCTTTAACCATCTTCCTACTTTATCCACGATATTGTGTTTTCTAATTTTCTTCGCTAATATATTATGGTCTACTTTGTCAAAAGCTATTTTGCAAAGTCTAAATAAACCACATCTGTTTCATTCCGCTTTTCATATTTTTGAATATGTTCTCACGGTGGACTAACAGTTGGGTTTGTGTACTTTCTTTTTCCGGGTACGAAACCATGTTGTCCTTTATTAAACAAATTATTTTTTATTAAATGTTTCATAATATTTTTCTTCATTACCCTTTCATACACTTTCATAATATGTGATGTTAGACTCACAGGCCTATAATTACTTTGCCTCTAGTCTTGATCCACTTTGAAAGTAGGGGTAATATATGCTAATTTGTGCTCATCATAAATCTTGCCTGTATCTACACTTTGTCTTAATAATATTGCAGTGGCTTTGCGATAGAATGAACTACTTTCTTTAACAAAATAGCAGGGGACTCCATCAGGCCCTGCAGCAGCTCCATTTTTAATTTCATTAATAGCCTGCACAATATCAGCTTCATTAATATCTATGTCAGCTAAATATTCACTATTTCATCCCTTACTTCTATATCATTATCTTCATTATCTATTCTAGGGTGAATTCTCTCTTATATCGTTCTGCCAATATGTTGCAAATTTCCTTTTTTTTCATTCGTTAATCTCCCTTCAATTCTTAGAGGGCCTATTTCTATTCTTCTTTTATTCATCTTCTTCGCATATGAGTATAACAGTTTGGGATTTTGCTTGATATTTAATAGAGTTTTTTTCTTCCAAGTCCCGTTTTTTTTCATTTTCTTTTGATTGTATAATCTTTTGTTCTGCATTTTCTATCTTACTTTTTAGTTCTATAACTTTCCATGCATTTTTTCTTTTGCAATACCTTTTTCCACTTCTGATTTTCTGGAACAAGATCCTTCTGTCTCTCGGTATGCATGACTGATGTTTACTTTTCTTCTTCGGTATATATTTATCCACTATTTTCTCTAATATTTTATATAATATCTCCGTATTTACCTTTATGTCATCACTTACGAAAATGTTATCCCAATCTTTGTTAATTCTCATTTATTTCTGACCATTTTATATTTTTACTGTAGAAGTTGTATTTTCCATATCCTTCCCACTTTTTCATTTCTTGCTTATCTCGTTTCACTTGCTTTGGAATGGACTGTTAATTCTATGACATTATGGTCTGAAATACTCGCATTATAAACTATTATTTCTTTACATAATTCATCTCGTTCACAAATACTAGGTCTAAAGTATTTTCCTTTCTTGTTGGCAGGTGATTTATTTGTTAAATGTTGTATTCTAGTAGCATATCTAATAGCTTTTCGAATTGCCTCTTATCTTCTGCACTACTATTACTCTCTTTTTTATATGTATAAGTACATCCACAATCTCCTATTCGTTCTTTCCAGTCTACGAAAGGAAAGTTGAAGTCTCCAGATAGGAGAATAGTCCAGCCTTGTGATTTCTACATATATCATCCAATTTTCTATTATTAAGTCAACTCTTTAGTATTAGGAGGTCTATATATTACTATGTTCATTAATTTTTCAGATTCAAAATTCTACCGCTATTAGTTCACATTCTGAGTTACTATATTTCTCATATATTTTTCCTTGTTTTTTGTCTTTCCCATATATTGCGGTTCCCCCTTGATTCCTATTTTTTCTATCTGATCTATAGTTTGGAACCCTTTTATTTGATCATCATTCCCAGGGGTCTCTTGGGATACCAGGTTTCACTTATATTCATTATAGTCTATTTTCTTTTCAATTTGGGTTAGTTCTTCTAAGTACTCTATTTTTCTTTTTGAGTTACTCGTAACTAAACCTGCGCATTCATCACTATGATGGTTTGCGTGTTTTCTCCTTCATTTAATATTGGTAATAATAAGGATTTTCCCATGTCTCTTTCCTGTTCTGGTAGTGTTCTTCTTTTCATTTCCAGAAATTCTGACATTAAAAAATCCAACTTTTTCCATAATATTTGTTCTTCCTTCATCATAATTATTCATTTTGTGTCTGAATCTGCAATTTTCTCCATATCTGCAATATCCTCTTGCATAATAAAAACAGTTATTATCTCTTGAGTAGAATCTTGGAGCTGATGCATTGAAATTTTTTGCTGACACCTCTGCATATCTCGTTGATGGGTTGCTTTTTTCTTTTACCTGATATTCTTCATTCCTCTCTTTATTTGTTTCTTTCTTATTTTGGATTTTATTACTTGATTGGTTATTTATTTGATTATTTTTCATGGCTACAGGGTGCTATATTTACATTTTTTGTCGAACTTACATCCTTTTCCTTCTTTAGGTTTTTGCATATTTTTGGATGTAGATCTCTGCAATCATCCTCATAGCCATCTAGGTATGCACATTTACCATATATTTCATAGTTGTGACATACCTTAGGATGTTTGTAGTAACATTTTTCTCCAAATCTGCAATTCCCTCTTTTCAAAGGTTGCAGACTTGTCTTTTTTGTATATTTTTTTCCTCTTTCCCGTCATTGTGTAGATCTGGGTAGAGCCGTCTTCGGCATTTTCTTTTGTGTTGTCATATCGTGAATTTATTTCTTTGTAGGTATGCTGCTTTATAGCCTCATATGTAGTATCAATGAGTATCTCTGCATCCATACTTTTTATCTTGTTCTTTGTTTTCCTTTTCCTATCTTTTCTGTCATTTCAGTTTTGTTTACTTCTCTTACGTTTTCCTCCTCTTCTTCTTCTTCTTCTTCCTCTTCCTCTTCTTCTTCTTCTTCATCCTCAACTATTTGTACATTCAATCTTGATTTAATAACATTGTCTATCCATGGTAGACATGTTGAGCAAAAAATTCTTGTGTCTTTTCTCATATCTTGCATTACCTCAGCACACTGTGGATGGGTCGGAATGTTGCATGCAGCACATTTTCTGATTAGGTTTTGTGGATTAACTATGCTATACCACACCTTACACAGTTTACATGCTTTTGCATCTTTTCCTACTGCATCAATTAGGATATTCACAAGGTTTCACCTTATTCATTTCTTTGTCGGAATATGTTGGTTTATGTATATTTTCTTTATGAGGTCTCTTGACCACTTGGATTTATTTGGAACTTTTTCAATTTATTTTCAAGATGTTTTCAGTTGATTTGTTCCAGTTTGAAGGATTGTATCCTTCTAATATATCTATGAATGCTTTTGTATCTTTTTGGTTAGGACTGTTGCTGATCTCATAGATCAGAATGCCAGGTTCCCTTCCTGCTACCTCATCGTATTGCGAATCTGCCAAGCAAGCTAAATCTCGCCATTTTTTTCCGCAGTTGGAACTTACTGCCATCTTGTTCTGATTTACAGCATTTCACTTGATAAACTAACTTAGAAGACGCTTTATCCTACTATTTTCACACTAATCTTATCACCGATAGTTCACGAACACTTCTAGATATTTCTCAAATTCTAGACGTATGTTAAACTTGTGATATCTGTTGATTAATCTGAGAGAGAGAGAGAGAGAATAGGACTGAGTAATGGAGAGAGAGGGAGAGAGAGAATAGGCCGGAGTAATGAAGAGAGAGAGAGAGAGAGAGAATAGGACGGAGTAATGGAGAGAGAGAGAGAGAGAGAATAGGACGGAGTAGTGGGGAGATAGACAGGAAGAGAAAGAGAGAGAGAATAGGCTGGAGAGAGAGAGAGGAGAGAGAGAGAGAGAGAGAGATAGCGAGAGAGAATAGGCCGGAGTAATGGAGAGAGAGAGAGAGAGAGAGCGAGAGATTAGGACGGAGTAATGGAGAGAGAAAGAGAGAATAGGACGGAGTAATGGAGAGAGAGAGAGAGAATAGGACGGAGTAATGGAGAGAGAGAGAGAGAATAGGACGGAGTAATGGAGGGAGAGAGAGAGAATAGGACGGAGTAATGGAGAGAGAGAGAGAGAGAGAGGAGAGAGAGAATAGGACGGAGTAATGAAGAGATAGAGAGAGGAGAGAGAGAATAGGACTGAGTAATGGAGAGAGAGAGAGAGAGAGAGAGAGAGAGAGAGAATAGGACGGAGCTATGAGAGATAGAGAGAGAGAATAGGATGAGTAATGGCCAGAGAGAGAGAGCGAAGAGAGAGAGAGAGAGAGAATAGGACGTTTGTAATGGGAGAGAGAGAGAGAGAGAGAGAGAGAATAGGCCGGAGTAATGGAGAGAGAGAGAGAGACTAGGACGGAGCTAGAGAGAGAGAGAGAGAGAGAGAGGCCAACATTTACCAAATCACCCACAGTGACAACAATGGGTGTCAAAGGCCAACTCTCCGAAATATATTATCTTGGTCAGACAGGTGAAACAATTCTGTTTCAACACGAAACAGAAAGTTATCCAAATTCTATGCATAAATAAAAGTTTCCTCTTACCGAAAAGTACCCTTTCTCTAACACATATATATATATATATATATATATATATATATATATATATATATATATATATATATATATATATATATATATATATATATATATAGCGAATACCACGGGAAAATGATAGGCAGGAATCCAAGCGCTTTCGTCTTTATTCAGACATCGTCAAGAGCTACTAAAGTACAATTGGAGAGGAAGGCCTCAGGTACAAACAAGATCAGGAATACCAGATGGTTAATTATCAAAAGGGTAAAAATTAAAAGGATAATCCAGGATTATCGGATATCACACTGTCACAAACTTAAACAGATTCTGACCCTAACCGAAATTACAAAGTATCTTTACAGTCCAAAACATGTAAAAACTGAATATATTAATTTTGTTGCTTATATTTATCTACAACTTTTTTTTTCATTATGAAAGCATCAAGTTTAAATAAACCAAGACTTAAATTTAGAACATTCTATTATTTGACTTGATAAAACAAGATTCAATGATATTCCTTTTAACTGTGTCATTACATGGGACTAAGGCTCTTGCTTGACTCCAGTTAATAAGATGGTCTATATCTCTCATATGTACAAATAATGCATTCGATATTTTGCCAGTTCTCACAGAATATTGATGTTGCTTGAGACGCTGTGAAAGAGATTTGCCGGTCTGTCCGTAATAGATTTTATCACACTTTTGCAAGGAATTTCATATATGCAGCCTGGAAGATCTTTAGGAGAGTTTTGATTACTAAACTCTTGACATTAATATTAATGAAAACAACATTTATATTAAAAAGCTTTAAACTTCTAGGAATATCTAAAAACCTTTCATCATAAGGTAATTTTAGAATGTTATGCTTACTAAATTCAAGTTTGTCATTAGTTGAATAAAATGTTTTTCTAGCTCTTTTCCATGCCCCATCTACAAAAGTCCTTGGGTATTTAAGTTTCAATGCAATATCATGAATAGTTTTAATTTCAGCGTCAATAAACTGCGGGCTACAGACACGTAAAGCCCTTAGGAACATCCCAGAAAAAAAACAGAGAATTTAACATTTTGATGGTGATTGGAGTAGTAATGAACAAAAGAGGCAATATTAGTTGATTTTCGAAAGACTGAAAAGGTGAAATTTCTATCATTTCTATGGACAGTTTTCATCAAGAAAATTTCAAATTACAATTTCTTTTCTTCCTCTACAGTAAATTTTATAGAAGGGACTAAATTATTGAGATTATTAAGGAATTCCTGGAGGTTTTTGTGAACTGGCCAAATACGTGGATGATATCTTCTGGCCAAGGCTCACCATCTCATTTATGTATATATATATATATAAATAAATATATATATATATAGATATATATATATATATATATATATATATATATATAGATATATATATATATATATATATATATATATATATATATATATATATATGCGAATACTACAGGAAAGTGACAGGCAGAGTCAGTACTGAACTTATGATTGTAACCTTTTCCTGTAGTATATAGTATATATATATATATATATATATATATATATATATATATATATATATATATATATATATATATATACATATATATATATATATATATATATATATAGTATATGTGTGTGTGTGTGTGTGTGTGTTGTGTGTGTGTGTATGTGTATTTTGATATCCTCAAAAAAGCAAAGATCTTACTATAATCTTACTATAATGGGCGTATCTGTCCGTCCGTCTGTCATTCAATCACGGCCAAACGGCCGTGGTCCGATGGGCATGAAACTTGGCAGGGTTATGGTGGGGACCCCTAAGATGGTTTATGATATAAGCTTCATCTCCCTGCCCCCCCCCCCCCTCCCCGCTCCAACCCCCAATAAATTGCCAGTAGAGAGAAAGACAGCAAGGCAAAATATTACAAAAACCGTTCGAATCATAAATCCTATCTTTTTACCGTTTTGAGAATTTTTTGAACAAATAAATCATAACAAGGGACATAGGAAGAAGCTCTTCTCACTCGCTTGAGATTTTTCTTGTCAAGTTCGTTTTGGTGAATTATGGTCCCTGCGATAAATGGAGCGTTTGACATCTGCAACAATTTTACATGAAAGTCGCATAGCGACGGCAAATTTCTGCTCAAGGTTACTGATCCAACAGGCTTTTGAGATATATACATACACACACACACACACACACAACACACACACATATATATAATATATATATATATATATATATATATTATAGTATATAATATTATATATATATATATATATATATATATATATATATATATAATATATATATATATATATATATATAATATATATTATATATATATAAATGTGTGTGTGTGTGTGTGTGTTACTAGTCACTATTTACTAGACACTTATGTAAATGTAATAGATATTACTATGCGTTTAAAGTAAGTAGTTACGGGCAACAGGGCCTTGGTGTTAGAAGGGCAAGCATATTGGAAAACAAATGAAATTTGAAGTGCGTAAGTTCAAGGTGAATTATTCTGTAAAGTCTTTCAGACCTAATCTCCCCACTTTCTCAAAGTTTATGGTTATATAAAAGAAATTAGAAACTGCCTATTATTACTACACGGTACTCATGAATACGCCTATAGTTATGTTTTCAGAAAATAGGACATACTTTTTTATTACTACGCGGTATTCATGTAGATACCTATATTTAGGTTTCAGGAAATAATACATACTTTATATGCGTAGAAAACTTAAGACGCTGATGGACGAATATATACATGTAAGTGTTTACGTATGTATAGGTAGTTATGACGGGCTAATTTACGAATACTATTGCAGATCGTATTCTGATGTTCGTGAATAACTTAACAAATACCTATTTAAGTGAAAAGGTTTATAGTAATCTGTATATTCTGTTCTCCTGAGAATAAAAGTACTTACTTTTTCGTAAGAATAAAAAACTACTTGCAGGATGGATAAGCATTTCGTAGACCTAGCGCCTCAGTGGCGTGATCGGTATGGCCTTCTCCTGCCACCTCGGTGGCCGCGAGTTCGTTTCTCGGTCATTCCACTGAGGGGTTAGATATGTGTATTTCTGGTGATAGAAGGTCAACACTCTCGACGGGGTTCGGAAGTGACGTAAAGCCGTTGTTCCCGTTGCTGAATAACCACTGGTTCCATGCAACGTAAAAACACATTGCAAACAAACAAACAAACAAACGACTGGAAGTGATGCAGCATTCTTTCCAAGACCTGACGCCAGAGGGAGCGAGAGAACTATACATGAACCATATAATTGCAGGAAAGTGTTTGGAATCAAGGGCCAACTTGGTCTAACAATCTGAGAGTCTGGAACTCTAGATATTAAGGCAATTGCGATGATAACATAAAGAAATTTATTCAGTACAGAGGATATCGTCTTGAATACGATTATAATCCTATAATCATTAAGTATACATAGGTAAATATCCTTCCATTAACTGGCAGTACTAAATGTATATCAGCTGGATATTCTGTCAATGCCTATATAGTCAATAATAATAATAATAATAATAATAATAATAATAATAATAATAATAATAATAATAATAATGACAATAGCGCCTCAGTAGTGTGGTCGGCTTGGTCTTGGCCTGCCACCTCAGTGGCCGCGAGTTCGATTCTCGGGCATTCCACTGAGGGGTTAGAGGTGTGTATTTCTGGTGATAGAAGTTCACTCTCGACGTGGTTCGGAATCACGTAAAGCCGTTGGTCCCTTTGCTAAATAACCTCTGGTTCCATGCAACGTAAAACCAACAACGTGAGTTTTTATACTCTATTTCCTCTACTACTCCATAATACAACATTCTACTTGTTCCCTCTGATGAGACAGAAACAGAGACCAATCGCTAAATGGCGCGATAGGCACACGCCGAGCCATACCGTCCGTGCATTCTAATTGGACTACACTATTAGCCTGTAGTGCACATGGGGAAGGGGGAGGGAGGGGGAGGGGGGGGAGGAGGGAAGGGAAATGGGAAGGGAGGGGTAGGCCACAGCTAAATGAATACTTGATCATGTGCTCCAGTGTGCAAACAAACACCAGCGCTTCAGAGTTTTAGTAAATATTTATAGGTCTATTTCGATAAACATTTAGTCTTGTTTTCGAAATAGAATGAATGCCTTTATTTGTCCTACGTTAATCAAGACCAGGATACGGAGTAGTATTATATGAGCCTTTTGAAGATAATGATTGAAGGTGGAATGTACAGAAAATTATATAAAATACAAATTTTTTTCTAAATGAACTAACAGGGTCTAACGATTGATAGTGAGCAGTCTAGTATACGCACTGCAAAATAACTTAGATGCAGCGTCTAATGTCTTGTGTTGCTAAGAAAATATATATTTAATTGAAATTGCAAATCAAAATCTCGCTACAATATACTTAAAAAATAATGACTTAGATACTATAAAAGATACTTTAATTCTTAAATTATATAAAAAAAATTTATAATGAAATCACATCGGCCTAAAATCTTTCTTTTGCGCCATAAGCACCTAAAAACGGCATTTAAATTCCTGCTATCAAGAGCCCCGTCACAATGAACCCCAGGCGCTATTTAAATGACCTAATGGGGTTCAGAAGATGCAGTGTCCGCTGATTCAGAAGAATGAATGGGGGTTGGGGGAAGGGGGAGGGGGGGGGGGGTGGCGTTAAACTTAAAAATATCTCCCGCCTGGGAAGAATTTAAAGGTATTCGTTCAAACTGAACCGAGCCGTTTGATTCAAAGGGGTTTAAATGTGTGATATAGGTGTACTGTGTGATGTAGCATTTAACATGGACGCTGAAGTAATCGCACATCTCAAAGATAATACTTATATTTAATTAAACATCATATTTAAAATGATTAACATTTCATGCTTCCGCTTATGAGAAGGAAATACTATACTGGCGTTCAAGCATGCTACTTTCGTCCTTGTGGTACCTGGAGGTTAGCGTTCAAAATTCCAGACCCGGTAGCGAGAACTGGAAAAGTATTTCACGTGTACGCATTTTCGCTTACTCGGGGAGTAAGCCTACCAACTACTTTGTTGTTGTTGTTGTTGGGGTTGTAGGAAAGCTTAAAAGGCTCCGGAAAGGGTATCTTATGTCGAGTTAGGGATACAGGAATGTTAGGGTAGGATATTTATGATTTATTTATTAGAGTGAAAATTAAAAAAGATAAATAATGCGCATGTTAAACAGAGCAATTATTTCTAATAAAATATGGCATATTTATTTTAGCTTTCGTTGGTGAACCAACGCGCTACTTGACCGTACATTGTAGCACGCGGCCGAGTAAGCTGGAGGTCAGATCACGCCTTGTTTTTCATAGTATGCGTTGTATAGTTCTGTATAAGCGGAAGTGAGACATAGGTTGTGCTTCTAGCGTTCTATCTGGCTGAAGGCTAATTAATTTGGCTGCAATAATGCTCTCAAAACGAGCTGGATAAAAGAGAGTGATTATACCTCAAAAAGAAAAGAAAAGAAAAAAAAAATAATAATAAGCCGGATTGGTGACGTTAGAGTAAGATCAGAGGTAAATCACAATTAATACAATTAAGTACATTATGATGATACCGTACAGACGTGCTAAGAAATTCACGAAGAGGCCACTTAGCGCCTCGTTGGCGTGATCGTTATGGTCTTAGCCGGCCACCCCGGTCACCGCGAGTTCGATTCTCGGACATTCCATTGATGAGTTAGAGATGAGTATTTCTGGTGATATAAGTTCACTGTCGACGTGGTTTGGAAGTCACGTAAAGCCGTTGGTCCCGTCGCTGAATAACCACTGGTTTCTTGCAACGTCAGAACACCATACAAACAAACAAACAAACAAACAATGAAGAGGGCCATAACAGTCATAAACAATTTGAGCAGTCCACCGAGGAGTATGGCGATAGAGAAATGTATCTGGACCACAAATAACGAATGATATTCTTAGGCTGAATCAATTTAGTTTAGTTTCAGACGAATGGCCTTCCCCGGAATTTACGAGCCTTACCTTTAGAATGTCACGATTTATGTAGCATTGCCGGTCTCTTAATGGGTCTTATTTATGGTGGCACGTGGAATGGCGAATCTCGGTTTGACTTATTCATCGTTGATCAAGATACATCACCTTAAACGCAGAGCCTTTCAAGCGCTAACAGTATATATACGGACTTCGAAGAGGTCAGCATCTTTGAGTCGATAAATTTCTTTTTCGTCCTCCGTCGTTTAAGCTTAATTTAGGAGGAACTTGTTCGCTTTTCCTTATCGAATTCAGAGTCAGGACATGAAGTGGCAGATTTAAGGGGGTGCCCAGCTTGTCACGTGACTCCCCCCCCAAAAAAATTGATACGAATAACAGAACATTGTTTTTATATAATGAAACAGGAACATGTTCGCTTTTCTTTCCAGAATTCAGTCAGGACATGAGGTGGAAGATTTAAGTAGGCGCCCACCCCCAAATTGATACGAATAACAGAACATTGTTTTCTCACAATGAAACATTATTAGTAGCATGGATTTTCAGACTTTAGGCAGTTCGTACATATCGAAATTCGAGGAAAGTCTTATGGCGTGAGATTCATACCAGTTGAAAGTAAATAATAAAAAGAAAATGCCCAAAAGCCGATCTCTGTAGCCAGGTGTTACATATTATTTAATGACTTAGCCCGCCATTCTGTAGAGCCACAGACACAGTGGTAGTGGCAGTTTTTACCTGTATTTAATATCGGTATCCGTCCAGTTGAAGGATGTGTAGCCATTAACTGGTGTGACCAGTTGTGTTACACGATGATACGGAGTATCAAAACAGTGCCTTGGCCTGCCACCTTGGTGGCCGCGAATTCGATTTTCGGACATTCCGTTGATGAGTTCTAGATGTGTATTTCTGAAGATAAAAGTTCACTCTCGACGTGGTTCGGAAGTTACGTAAAGCCGTTGGTCCCGTTGCTGAATAACCACTATTCCATGCAATGTAAAAACACCATACAAAAAACAAAACAGTGAGGCAGTTGTTTCATCCGTTTTAATTTGATATTGACAGAATCTTTGTGCCATACAACGCCTGCCGTTTACCAAACCTAATGGGATTTAGAGAAAGGGTAACGAATTACTCAATTTGGGTATAACTGGTTTAGTCACAGTGATATATAAAGCCATTTTTAGGGTGTAAGATTTCCATGAACTAGGTTTGAACTCTAGGGACGTCCATATATACATAGGTTTAGTTTCAAACCGTTTATTGAATGAACTCATCACACAAGTGAACTATCAAATAAATGAAACGAAGAGCAAATGGTAATGCCAGTTTCCATTCTCACATCAATTTAATTAAAAATCATTGTGGGTTGAAGCAACAAACATTAGTTCGTAACTACTCAAGTATCCTTCGCCTTTAATTGCCGTTTCAGAAACACAGAAGCGAGAGGTAGGATCATTACAATAAATCTAAATTAAAACCCTACAATAAATTAAATTAAAATCCTACAATAAATTTAAATTGAAAACCTACAATAAATTGAAATTGAAATCCTACAGTAAATTGAAATTGAATTCCTACAATAATTTAATTTAAATCCTACAATAAATTGAAATTAGAAAGTCGCAGTCAATAACAATGGCCTGTAGCTTTCACCGTGGATCCAATTTCATTTTATTTCACGGATAAAATTACAAAGCCTCAAATAGAGATTCAAACGAGTGCTTTCGAACTAGAGGTCAGATAGCAAGCAATGTTAGGTTGAATTACCGTTAGGACGAATTTCCGCTTGTACTACAGGTATACAAAAGTTATCCCGAGTTTCAAAATAATGATGAGGAATATCTCTGCCAAATTTTATTCACTAACGCATTTTATAACATAGCAGAATTGCATTCTGTAGACTACTTCCCGTGTTCTGAGTTTTGGGAAAATCAACGAATAACCTAGCCATTGGTTGGCATCCATATTAATGTTTTATATATATATATATATATATATATATATATATATATATATATATATATATATATATATATATATATATATAAATATATATGTGTGTGTGTTGTGTGTGTGTGTGTGTGTGTGTATTAGAATGATATCCTAGAATGAGGGGGTACGAAAGTTCCTCTAGTAATATGCGTTTCTTGGAAATGTAGGCCTACGTATAAAGTATTTATATCATTTGTATTCTTTCTTTTAGGGGGACGGTTTCCTTCACACACCGAAAAGTTAAAAGATCGGTGACTCCACGATCCTTGATATTGACGTCATGAGGACAGGGGTTACTCGGAAAGCAGGATTTACTATATTCTTAGTTTTGGTTTCGACAGCGATTGAGCGATGGTGTTTCATAGTGTGGTTAGGTGGTTTGGTGGCGAATTTGGGCTGTTATGGTTGATACCTTTTTACGGCGAGAAGGAAATGAGGCTTCTCTGGTGAAAACTAAGACTGAATTTATGGTTTAAAGAACTACACTACAGGCAGAGTCGTGGGTGAGTTTCTTGAGCTCTTCAAAGATAAGTTTCATTATTGTGATCCTTAATGTTTCTATTAACTTTTTAATAATAGTTTCATAAGTTTATTTCCCCTGAACGTACTGGGCCTTGGCTCCGGTCACTTTTAGATTTATCAGTGCTTTGTAAATGAATTATTTGTGTTCTTTGTTACTAGATTTTTTATGCTTTAAAAAAGTTAGTTTTTGTTTTTCAGATTTTTCCCCTCACAGGTGATAAGGTACAAGCATCGTGCTTAATGCCTATTCTTGTATAAGTTACCTGCCTCCTGATATTTGAAGTTTTAATCACTATTTAGTAAAGCTTAATCTTATACATCATATAGCATTGCTTTTGTTATTCTGTTTTTCATTTAAAATATCTTGTACGACATAGGTCATTTACTTCGCTTTAACGTTACAAATCTGATATTTTAAAGGATTAATATAAGATCTCTGACATAAAGGTTAATGCTTAATTTCTAATGAGCCTGTTGAAATCTTACGTGACTTTTTAAGTTTTTGTTAAAATTTTAACGTGACCTAAGTTAAAAAAAAAATTAAGCTTTTTGTCTATCTTGAATTTTGCAAAGATATGCGTTGTTCCAGTGGAATTTTTACTAAAGCTAAATCATTTACGGCCCAGGAAATAATTTTGAAAATTTCTTTCAGATTTTTGTAAAATCTAAAACACTTGTCTTGACTCTGACTACGATTGTGACAGGAAAAAATAAATGCTGAAGCTAAATTCTTAAGCCAGGTAACTTCGTCTCAAGCTGCGAAAAATGGATTTTCCTTTCACAAGTTTGTCTTCGTACAAACCAGGTAAGGATTGCTATGTAGTGAATCCATGTGAACCAATATTTTTTTTTGTCCTCCACCCCCCGCCCCTGTAGGGGTGGAGGCCCCTCCCATGCCCTGCCCCATAGGTCTTATGACCTATGGGCAGGTGCATGGGAGGTTCGGGGTAGGGCTGGTCAAATAATAATAGTGTTAACTTTAAGGTGGTAATTTTCACGAGTTTAATAGGTTTCTAAGTTAACGTATCTTGAGTAACAATTCAGTTTGAAAATTTAAAATACTTTTGCCGTTTTTGATAATTCTTGTAACACATTAGATTTGTTTGACAAAATTTACCTTTGCGGTATTTTTTTTATAATTTTCAGCAATGATTGAGTTATACATTTAACTTTAAAGGCCTTTGACGTTTGGAATTTGTTAGGTTAATTTATCAGCTTGGCATATGCATTGCTTTAGATATTAATGTTCATATTTTAATTTTTTTATTATAGATGGAAATTTAAAATTTGATGTTTTAACACTAGTTAAAATTAGCAGAACTAAATTTAATATAAAACTTATAAAGATAAGTTTTATCAATGCCAATACAATGTGACCTGTGTTTTTTCGTAGTACAGACCTATGATTACTAATAATATAGTTTTGTTACTTTATTTCAATGTAAAAATTGTTACTTTATTTCAATGTAAAAACTCTTACTTTATTTCAATGTAAAATCTGTTACTTTATTTCAATGTTAAAATTGTTACTTTATTTCAATGTTAAAATTTAGTCCAAGAAATTAGTACCAGAATGTTATGCTTTGACTTAACATGGTTTATTTGACCCAATAAAACTTGGACTCCCTGAGCATTTAAACGGTAGTTCTTTAGGTGATTTCACTTGTTAGCACTTTTGGGTACATCTGGTTCTTCGGGTTTCCATCTCGTGGTTTTCTTCCCGATCTCGTTAAAGGCTTGATTCGTAACTAGTCCGAAAAGACTAGTTACGAATCTATTGTGATGATTGCAGCCGAAGATGTCTTTGAGTGGTTTGTTATTATTGGAGAATATTTAATCTATTGTGAGGGCTGTGAGTAGTTTCTGTATTGAAGGTACTTTTAGCCTTTGAGGGTTGCAGTTGAAGAGGCTTAGTTTCTGTATTGGAGGAAATTTGAGCGTTGCAGCTGAAGGTGCTTATAAGTGGTTTGTTTGCATAGGAGAAAATTAGATCTATGTGAGGTAGAAGTTGAAGAGACTAGAGTAGGTTGTCTGTATTGGAGGAAGTTGGATCTTTTGTGAGGGTTGTAGTTGAAGTGGCTTATAACTAGGTTTGTCTGTATTGGAGAAATTTGGATAGTTGTGAGGGTTGCAGTTAAAGGGGCTTGTAAGTAGTTTTCTGTATTGGAGGAAACTGGATCTGTTGAGAGGGTTGTAGTGAAGAGGGTTATAGGTAGTTTGTCTGTATTGGAGCATATTGGATCTGGTTAGAGGGTTGCAGTGGAGGCCTATAAGTATTTGTCTGTATTTGAGTAAATTGGATCAATTGTGAAGGTTGAAGTTAAAGAGGCTTGTAAGAAATTTCTGTACTGGAGAAAATTGGATCTATTGTGAGGGTTGCAGTTGAAGTATTTAGTAGTTTGTTTGTACGAGAAAATTTGATCTATTGTGAGGGTTACAGCTAAAGTTTTAAAGTTGATTGGAGGAAATTTGACCAGTGAAGATTGCAATGGAAGATGATTTAGTGTTTGTCTGTTGAAAAAAAATTCTAGTTTGTAAATGCTTCTTTTAGTTTGAAACCTAATTTTATTGACTTTGTAAGAATCATAAACTTGAGTTTTTCTATTTTCAGCCGCAGATCTTTTGATTTACAGGATGGTTCATGGAACGGTGATATTCAGTACAAAGCAAGGAACACTTCTGTTATTGAAGAAACTGAGTGGACGTTGCTTTTGCTCCACAATATTTTTTGAAGAATGGTGAGAATGGAGCCTGGCGTTGCTGATGTCTTCCACTTTATTACAAATGATAATCCTATGTTGATGGCTCGAAATTAATACTTCAATAATTAGTACTAAATGAGGCACAAGAGTTATGACCTTAATTACCTTAATGATAACAATTGTTAGCTTTCTCGCCTTGGATTCAAAAGTAAAATATTTAAAGGGTATTTTATGCTAATTGCCTGGATCAGGTAGAAAGGTGATCGTATCTCATAGTCCCAAGGTTTACCATTCTGTGTTAAGTGACATTTTTTACTTTTTGAAACCAGCACTCAAACCGTATGTGCTGTTTCTTCGTCTTATCATTTTACTTTATTCAGTCATACTTTGTTCAAGCCTAAAGATGCGAGACATTTAGATATTTGTTTCTAGGTATTGTCTTGAAAAATTTATTGAAGTACTGAAAATAACTTTTTAACTATTGACTGTTACTTATTCCTGATTACTAACGAATATTGAAAACTGAATATTTGGCTTTTAATAGCTGTTAAGCAGTTAGTGGCACCAAACACACTAATTTTTAGTTCAGCATATAAATGAAGGCCTATATTTTATTTTAAAGAACATGGTCTGATGAGAGAAATTTTTTAGAGAGGAGAGAAGACAGCAAAGAAAAACCTAATATAAGAGGTTAAAAGCAATTGATATCAAGAGCTAAAGAGTGGTTTGTGTTAAAAGCAATTGCTCATTTAAGCTCTTTAAGAGCTAAAAAGTGTTGTATGAAATTAACGCTGTACTGAATGTGGCTTCTGTCTGTATATGTTATTCACGTGATGTACCAGTGAACTAATCCTTAAAATAGATCATGTGCCAAAAGTTCATTCTTTCATTTTGATGGTAACTGAAAATGGAAGTAATCCTTTGGTATAGTTACTCTTAAGATAGTTCACTCTTGACGTGGTTAGGAAGTCACGTAAAGCCGTTGGTCCCGTTGCTGAATAACTATTGTTCCATGCAAGGTAAAAACACCATGCAAACAAACTGAAGATAGTTGACTGGGCACCCAGTTTACGTGGCAAACTTCACATAAACCCAGTGTTCAGAAAAATAAATTGGGCCCATAACTTGACGGAAGTTATTAGTTGATTGTTAACCAGTGGAACTATACAGAATTTAAAAAGTCCCATCAATTACCGTAGTGCTAATGAGAGCAATTATGATGTCCAGTTAAAGCTTAGGCTAAATGAAGGTTGATGACCCGTTCCTATATTGAAGGAACTAAATACAGGGTGTTAAAACTTTTTTATCAACCTAACCCTAAATGGCATCACCTATATGGCTGGGGGGAGCTTCACCTGCCATGGTCGCCAACTTGTACCTGCCCTAGGGCTTCATAGCTTCCAAAATCAGTTTGGTATGTTTCATATGCTTAAATGACTATAGTTGGACATAAGACTGAGAATATAAATTTTTAATGTTTATGGTGTAATAAAATGGTTTATTTCATTCTACGTTCAGAATATGAAACTCGAACTGAATCTTCCTTTAGTGAATGCGGGCACTGCACGACAGGCAAACACTGTTCCCATAACCCGTTCCACTATACTGACCAACAGAGTATGGAGCCAGAAAGATGAGATTGTCTGGTAACACTGCTTCAGAAAGGAGATAATATAAACTGCTGAAGTGCCCGACTGGGCATCCACCCCCGCTAGTGCGGACAGACCTTATGAGGAGTGGTTCCATCGAATTGTCTTGGATTATGAAAGTAAACTAAGTTAATGCTAAAGTTTTTTTTCAAATGTTGCGCAATTTTACCTAGTTAGTTATCAAATCGAAAAATAAGGTAGCCAAAATAGTTACATGGATAGTACAATCAAATAAGATGGCCGAAATAGATGATGATTTATTACGAAAGGTGTTAGTTACTTATTGAATCTGCCACTTTTTTTCAGAGTTTTGCATTTCTTGCACTGACTGGGTAGGAACGTCGAGAAGCGGTTGGCGAGTCTCCCAAGATGCTCATGAGTCCAGAGAATCAAAATTTATTTTCCCGTTCGGTGACATTTCTCCTCTTCCAGTTCGTTGCTGGATATTGCAAATGCGAAGTTCTCAAGCGTATGTTTGCCAACAAAAATCCTGAAGTTTAAGGAGTCGGGTGACAGCAGCAGCGAAGTCCTGGAAGCCGTTGCAGTTTCTTTAATTTCTGTGCCTGGATAAAAAATCTAGAAAAAAAGATTAATTTTGCAATCGTATATGAACTTCAGTCATCTGAAATGAAGGTGCAAAAAAGGGATTATCATATTCGTGCACACGGTCGCAAACTCCCGAGTAGTATACTACTAATGCACAAGTCTCGCGTTTTTTTTTTTTTTTTTTTTTTTTGGGGGGGGGGTGGTGGTTGTTGCCCGTGCCCCTAGGTTAAGATGGGTTGGGTTAGGATTTGGGTAAAGATATGTGAACTTGTGGGTGTGAAACATAATGAGATTATTTTCAAGAAGGTTCTATGGTTAGTTTTTAAGATATGTCGTCCCGCTTTTTCGAGAATGGGTCGCTACTTAGTTATAGTTTGGGAGTATGCCACCTGGCCCCCATCCTTCAGTATGGTACTGTTTAAGATATTTCTCTTATTCTAGTTGCGTCGTCTTGTCTTCCCTGAGGGGGGAAGCGTCCTCTGGAAGCTCTTGTTCCTACTTTATCTGCAGATTCTCTCTCTGACTTGCAGGTGGTCACTGATCCCCACTATCTGTGTACGAAGTCCAATTCGTGTTAGCTACGTGTAAGGAAAAATCATATAGTGTATCAAACCACCATTTTCATTGTTTAATGCAAGTAGGATTCATAGGATCTACTATATACGCACAATAATCTTCAAAACCAATGAAAATTGAGACAATATTACGGCCAGTCCAAAATAAAATTAAAACGGATAGCCAAAAGTGCCTTGTTGATCATAGCACAAATGACGTTCAAATCAAGATGAATTGCAACGGAACAGAAACCTACCTGATCAGCATCTGTTGAGGAATAGAACACTCGGAACCACTTATGAAAACTGGATGGTTGTCATTATAATCAACATAAGATAATGCCCCATAGTCAAGAATATCATTAGGCCTAAATACAAATGTATGCTTTTGTATTAAGAGTTAATGCTTCGATACGGAACGCCAGCAAAGTTAATTATCACCGGAGATGGTAAAAATCCTTGTAAAGTTGGTACAAATGTCTGCAAATACAGACATTAAATCATACCGGATGGAGCACTTCAGGTCTCCATGCTAAATAAATATTGGAGGTTTAAGTTGCAATGGAAGAGAGAGCACCTCAGTGGCGTGATCGGTATGGTCCTGGGATGCCACCTCGGTGGCCGCGAGTTCGATTCTCGGGCATTCCACCGAGGGGTTAGAGCTGACGTGTATTTCTGGTGCTAGTTCACTCTATGTGGTTCGGAAGTCACGTAAAGTCGTTGGTCCCATTGCTGAATAACCACTGGTGCCAAGCAACGTAAAAACGCCATACAAACAAACAAACTCATAAGATTGGTGTCTTCATCGCAGTCTTTCCATAATGACTTCATTGCCGCTAAAAAATTTTTGCTGTTCCCGCCAGTCCACGAAAGCCATCAGCGTAAGAGCCTCTTATTCAATTTCGACAACAGCTGCGAAGAGAGAGACTTAAGTTAAGAATGACCGCGATCCTGAGATGGTTTAAGGAGGCGTCTTTGTTGTGGTCAGGTTTCTGTTATACGACAAGACGCCTTTTCTTATTCGACTTAACGACTGACCATTAAAGAGAAGGGAGCAGGAAGTTTATAGTTTCTTAGAGACATATATACATATACATATATATGTATATGTATGTGTATGTATATACATATATATACACATACATAATGGAGCCAATGAATCTTTTTCTATTCAATGAATTTACGTTTATATTACTAGAAGACTATCTATCCGTTATTTCAGTAGCGAAAAATCTCCGTAGGGGGTTAGTGCCGTCAGTGGACCTCATGCAGTGCACTGTAGGCATTACTAAGGTTCTTTGCAGCTTGCCCTCGGACCCCTAGCTGCAATCACTTTCGTTCCTTTTACTGCAATTCCTTTCATATTCTCTTTCTTCCATCTTAATCTCCACCCTCTCCTAACATTTGATTCATAGTGCAACTGCTTTGAGGTTTTCCTTCTGTTATACCTTTCAAACCTTTTACTGTCAATTTCCATTTCATTACTGAATGACCTCATAGGTCCCATTTCTTGGCCTTTGACCAAAATTCTATATTCAACTCGACTCTTACTTACTTTACTTTACCTTATCTTCATCTTCGCGCCACTGGCCAGTGGCATAAGGTTGATACAGTTCCTCGCCACCATCTGTCTCTCTCCCGAGCCATTTCCTTCGCTTCCTCTGGGTTCTGGATTTCATCTTCAAGATCTCTGACAATTATGTCTATCCACCTCGTTCTTGGCCTTCCCAGCGGTCTTCTTCCTCAACTCAACTCAGAAGTGAAAAATCCAGATCACTCATCTGTTATTAGGCCCCGTCCACACGGTTGAGCTTTGTTTCAAAGAACTCTGTTCGATGTGACGTCAGAAGCGGAGCATCAGCGGATAAGGTTCTGACTTTGCCCACTTGTGACGTCACATCGAGCAAAGTTCGTTGGGCAAAGCTCGGTGGTGTGGACAGGGCTTTATACAAAGAAATGGATATAATTATATTCGCAGTGCTAGGCCCTAACACTTTTTGTATTGTTGAAAATGCTGATCAGTTTACACATGCCTGAACTCTGGGCTCAGTTTAGAGAATAGAATTCCTTCCAGAAAATTAGAATTGAAAAAAATAAAATAACCTATTCATTTTCGTTACAAGTACACGAGTATGCTATAGTAGATTCACATCAATCGTGCATCTGATCTCTAGCCCCGTCCCATACGATGCTCCTGATTGGCTGTTGATAAGGCAAACACAGGGCTGGAAACTCTCTCCGAGAGAGAGTTCACATAGGCAGGATGTATGTTCCACCTCTCCTGAAGGATACTTTTGAAAGGCATATATCTCTAAAGAGAGGTGGAACATACATCTTGCCTATGTGAACTCTCTCTAGGGACTGAGAGTTTTCAGCCCTGTGACTGGCTTATCTGAACAGCCAATCAGGAGCGCCATAAGGGACTGGCCTAGACATCAGATGCACGGTTGATGTGAATCTACTATAGTAACGCGAGCAGTGACGATTGTTCTGTGTCTTAATTTTTAGTCGATTTTCTTGGCAATTCATTTGCGTATTAAGTTCCCGGGTTACGTACTCACTACTGTTCTAATTAAGGAATTTGTGACTGCTTTGTGAAAGCGTTATTTATTTGTATAAAATGAGTAAAATGTAAAAATGAAATACGAACTCGTAGCTTCAATTGAGGAATTTGTGACTTCTTTGTTAAAGCATTATTTATTAATAAAATTAATAAAATGAAAAAGTGAAATACGAACTCGTAGCTGGGGGAAACGTTTAGATTCCTAGAAATACTAAGATTGCTCGAGAAATGATCGCAGCAACAAAGCTTAATCATAATATGAGAATAGTATCATTATTCCTCTCTTGACAAAACGTCTGATGTCAAAGGATGCTAAGAACTTCCACTTGTAAATTAATTCCGTGAAGGAATCTTCTTATGCTAATGAGATGTTTCGCTTCTAATTCGTTTCAGAGAGAGAGAGAGAGAGAGAGAGAGAGAGAGAGAGAGAGAGATTCCCGAAATGAGAAAACTATCTCTTGAACGTGATGATGACGTGGTCTTCAGGATTCCCTACAGATGCATCTTGTTTGGCTCCGTCTTATGTGTGAAGATACTGGAGGTCGATTCATTCTCGACTTCTGATTACTCCCGTTTGCTTGTGGTAAGTGATATCTTGTTTTCATTGTGGTTGCATTGAGTTTACTTATGTAATTAGCATAATTGATATTGTTGTAACCACCGTCTAATTCAACACTAATTCATACGTTCTATCAACGTAGGTGATAGAACAGTATTGAAAGTGAAAATTAAAATTGATTACATGACACTTGGAGGGCAGTGTAATGTACTCATAGTTTAACAATAGCCATAACCAAACTAGAAGGAGCACTGAACTGACACCTTCTGAATTCTATACCAATGAAATAATCCTATTTTCATTTTAGAAGCGAGGTTACATACTGCTATACTTATTATGTGCCTGCTTCCGATGCAACGTCGAAAGGGAATTCCCCGGTGACTCTTATCCTGGTTTGGTGATTTAAAAAAAATTAAAATTAAATAAAAAAATTTAAAAAATCAGTGATTTATTTGATTTGTTTATTTATTTATTTTTTTTTACTTGTAGATATTTTGTCAATCCCTTTTTTCCTCAAAATATATTTTATGACTGAATTACTATTGATTTGTCTTGTAGGTTTTCCACTTCTGGCCTAAAGTATGTACTTGCAATTTTTTTTATATCAAAATAGATAGATGCAGCACAGTTATGCTCAAATTTTGATTAACCTCCAAACCATATTTTTCAATTTGTATGCTTTCAAATAAACAAAAAAAATTTAAAAAATCATCATTTTTTTTAATGAAAAAAATCAATGATTTAATCACTTGATTAAATCAGTTTGATAATCATGACAAAGGAGACTTGTCAAAAGGAATGAGCTTTTATCAATTTTCCCAAAATTAATAAACTCCGATGGCTGCGTTAGGTTGCCATGTGATTTCACTGAAGTGGAGACGTGAAAAGCCTTTTCAAATATCGTTTGAGAGTCGTTGCCTCACCCCCCAAAAAAAAAAAATCCAAGCATAAAAAAAAAAAAAATATTGGTACACGCATTTACTCGATCGTGCAGATTGTTTCTAAACTGAGATTGTTTAATCGTTTTCATAGCGCCCCAGTGGCGTGATCGGTATGTTTCTTGGCCTGCTACCTCGGTGGCCGCGAGTTCAATTCTTGGGCATTTCACTGAGGGGTCAGAGATGTGTATTTCTGGTGATAGAAGTTCACTCTCCACGTGGTTTGGAACTCACGTAAAGCCGTTGGTCCCGTTGCTGAATAGCCGCTGGTTCCATGCAAACGTAAAAACAGCCTACAAAAAAAAAAAAAAAAAAAAAAAATCTAGCTTGTTAACTTTCAGTTCAAAAATTAAACCTCAACGCAAATTTCTAAAACTTTTCCTCCGGAACTTGGTAGAGCGTTTCTTCGGTCCTGTTGGGGTGGTGAGAGAGGAACAATTCCCATTATTCATGAGTCCTTTCACACTCTGGGCAGTAGTTGTACAATAGCACTTGCAAACTATTTACATAATCAATTATTTGAGAGTTTGCGTAGATTTCAGTGGAGTGGCGCAAAAGTCACTATATAGTACATTCACATCACCCGTGCATCTGAAGTCTAGGCCAGTCCCTTACGACGCTCCTGATTGCTATTGATAAGCCAGTCACAGGGCTGGAAACTTTCAGTCTCGAGAGAGAGTTCACACACAGGATGTATGCTCCACGTCTCGTCAGGGATACTTTTGAAAGACGTATCCTTCAGGAGAGGTGGAACATACATCCTTCCTATGTAAACTCCAGAGAGAGAGACTGAGTTTCCAGCTCCGTCATTGGCTTATCAACAGCCAGTCAGGAGCTTCATAAGGGACTGGCCTAGACATCAGCTGCACGGGTGCCGGGTGGTGTGAATCTACTATAGTTTTATTTTTGGGAATGGTGTTAAATGCTCTATCTATTCTTAAGATATCTAACGGTTTTTTAAATTTCTTATTTGCCCAATAATTTTAAAGGCATTAAATTGTTATATTCCGGGTTCTCTACCGAAAATGAAATACTGGACTTGTAGTAAACAATATGTTTATTTAATAGTGTTATCATTGTTATTATACGATCAAATCAAATTAACTTTTTCACCACAAAGTGGAATTGAGCGCCTCAGTGGTGTGGTCGGTGGCCGCGAGTTCGATTCTCTGGCATTCCATTGAGGTGTCAGATATGTGTATTTCTGGTGATAGGAGTTCACTCTCGACGTGGTTCGGAAGTCACTTAAAGCCGTTGGTCCCGTTGCTGAATAACCACTGGTTCCATGCAACGTAAAAACACCATATAAGCAAGCAAACAAACAATAAATGTGACAATAGATACACAATTGTGCGTGTTTGACCCTGTGTCTGGGAGACAGGTCCTCCTTCTGTCGTGTTACTGAACAATAACCATTTAGGTCATATGGTGTCAGTAGTCTGCCTCCGAACTTGGCTCCCTTAGGGATAACTTACCTGAACTATCTACGGCTCTTCTTATATAAAAACCGGCCTTTTCCTCCCTTTTTCTTCCTCACGAGCAGTAATGGCTGCAATTGACGACGATCTTAACGACCTATGGGCGTGTATGTCTATCTTCGTAAATTTTTGGGCAGTTGTTGATTGCCAGTCCCTATGACGTATTCAGTATTTATTTGCCGACGTAGTTTCTCGTTGGACGAGTGGATTTCGCGCTCGGCTACCAATCCGGTGATTCGAAGTTCGATTCCCGGCTTGGCCAACGTGGAGCCAGATGAATTTATTTCTGGTGATAGAAATTAATTTCTCGATATAATGTGGTTTGGATCCCACAATAAGCTGTAGGTCCCGTTGCTAGGTAACCAAATGGTTCCTAGCCACGTAAAAATATCTAATCCTTCGGGTCAGCCCTAGGAGAGCTGTTAATCAGCTCAGTGGTCTGGTAAAACTAAGATATACTTTTTATTTGCCGACGTAATCACTTTCTTTATATCGGAGTGACTATGAAGACTATGAAAGAAAGGAAGATTATAAGTACTTTCATCGGGCCTAATTTTTTTTAGAACAATTCTTCATAGAAAAAAGCAGAATGCAATTTTTCTAGACGTCTCCTGAAGCAACTAATTATTAAAACGATTATGGTAATAATCTTACTATAATCAGCGTAATGTCTGTCCGTCCGTCTGTCATTCAATCACGGCCAAACGGCTGGTCCGATTGGCATGAAACTTGGCAGGGTTATATTGGGGACCCCTGAGATGGTTTATAATGGGGTTACATCCTACCTCCTCCCTCCTCTGAAGTGGGTGGGGGTGAGAAGGGATTCCCTGAAATGAGACTGGTTATGCCCGTAGACTTAGTTACTTTACGAATTTTCATACATAATTTCTGTATACATATGTTTGCTAGTGGTAATGATGAATACAACACGCTTCTTGTAAGAATATTATGAACAAATCAGGGACTTAGTTTACAGCCCTTTTTATGATCAATCACCATATCAGCTGTTAGATAACACCTTTCATTTACTCCACGTTCAACTCAGAACAAGGACGGAGATAAAGAAAGGAAGAGAAACTACTATCCAAGAACTATTATGTTCGTGATTCAAATTAATTTCAAGCGCCTCAGTGGCGTGGTCTGTTTGGTTTTGGCCTGCCCCATTGGTGGCGGCGAGTTTAATTCTCGGGCATTCCACTAAAGGTCAAAGATGTGTGTTTCTGGTGATAGAAGTTCACTGTCGACGTGGTTCGGAGGTCACATAAAGCTGTTGGTCCCGTTGCTGAATAACCGCTGGTTCCATGCAACGTAAAGACAACATTCAAACAAAAAAGAACCCCACAGAATCAGCCATATCCTAGAGCAGTGGTTCCCAACGTGGGGGCGAGGCCCCCGGCGGTAATTTGATTTTTTAAAGGGGGGGGGGGGGAGACAATGCGAGTGTGTGTAAGCCAAGTTATGGCCTTTTCAGGCTTCCTCCACGTGAATATAAGCCTTATAGTATATCATCCACAGGGGGCACTAGGATTTTAGAGGCGATTAAATGGGGCATGGCCAAAAAAAAAAAAAGCGTTTGGAAACACTGTTCTATTTTCTGTATAGAATCGTTCCACTGTGGTGCTGACATTACGCCTTTGTAAAAACTGAAGTATCTAGTGAGACTCTCTCTCTCTCTCTCTCTCTCTCTCTCTCCTCTCTCTCTCTCTCTCTCTCTCTGAAAAATAAGAGCCTGTATCATTGTATCAGTTTTGGTGAAAGATATTTTCCTTCCTAGTGAATATTAGTGAATCATTTTTATGCTTTAACTATGACACACACCCATATATAACCAGTACGTACAGACACACGCATTATATATATATATATATATATATATAGATATATATATATATATATATATATATATATATTATATATATACATGTGTGTGTGTGTGTGTGTGTGTTTTTGCATGTATGTATTGAGTAAGTGATCATGCCAATGTGTCTATATGGATTTATAATATATGTGAACATAAGAAGGAAATGGAATCCTATGTAAGTACAGTATCGTTAAGATTCATCATTAATTATTGACCTCATCTTTTGCCAACGGTTGTGTTCTTATTACTGAATAACTATAATAGACATTGCTCCCAGGAAGTAGTTAATATATATATTTTTTTAGTAATTAACTGGTGACAAGAAAAGCTTATCGTAAAAATATAAGTTCACTCTCGACGTGGTTCGGAACTCACGTCAAGCCGTTTGTCCTGTTGCTGAATAACCACTGGTTCCATGCAACGTAAAAATACCATACAAACAAGCAAGCAAAAAAAAAAAAAAAAAAAAAGTCACGTCAAACTTCAGCTGCAGAGGTCAATGTGAAAAGAGGGAAACAAAGAGTTTATCTAGACTTTGTTTTGAGGCGCATATTTTTGTTGAGAAATTTCTGAGGTAAATAAAAACAAACGAGTTCTGCATGGTAGCCACAGCCTTACTCGATTAGCCTTTGACATACTTGCAGTGGCTGCCTTTTTAAACTTGTTTCGTTACAATATCTAACTGATACTTTACTTTTTGAGTTTTCTGTAAAAGAAAACTATTGCGCTGGCTTTGTCTCTCCGTCCGTCCTCATATCTTTAAAAACGACTGAGGCTAGAGGGCTGCAAATTGGTAAATTGATCACGTACCCTCCAATCATCAAACATACCAGATTGCAGCACTCTAGCCTCGGCAGTCTTTTTGTTATTTTATTTAAGGTTAAAGTTAGCCATAATCTTGCGTCTGGCACCGCAAAATCTAAAGGCCACCACGGCCAGCTGAGTTTCGTGGGCCGCGGGTCATTCAGCAGGCCATCGAAAGATAGATCTATATACAGGGTGTCCATAAAGTCCCAGTACCATTACAAGCATTAAATATCTGTAATGGTACTGGGACTTTATGGACACCCTATATGCTGCACAGAAACCTCGATTGCACCGAAGAAACTCCGTCTCAATTTTTTACTTATTTTTTATCCGAACGCTTGAAAACCGGATAATCAATACTTGGATTAAATTCCTAAATGTTTCCCCTTTTGAGGTTCTGAGAGCTGCAGTGATTAGAGAACTCGAACTCGCCTCATTTTCTGTCTTCTGTGATTTTCTTCGCCTCCTTTCTTCTCTTTCGAGAACATCGATACTTTCCACGAAATGAATCAGGTGATTCCATCTCCTGCAGAACTATCCCGGATCTCTCTCCATTCTCAGGGCCAATCTCTCTCTCTCTCTCTCTCTCTCTCTCTCTCTCTCTCTCTCATTCATTGTTCTCGCATCTGACTACAACGCACGATTATTATTCTCTCCTCTGATGTTTATGAAGAAATAAATGCCACTTCCCTTCACAGATCTACGGAAAGTCTCATATATCTTATCTGCGTTCTAAACTGCATTCACCT
>NC_087206.1:73358557-73371057 GCF_015104395.2 Macrobrachium nipponense
GTGGATGGGACTCAGCTGAATGAGTCTGAAGCCTTAAATATTCTAAGAGTAACTATTAACCAATAGTTACGTTTGAGTAGCGTATGAAAGACCCCATATATATATATATATATATATATATATATATATATATATATATATATAGATATATATATAATATATATATATATTATTATATATAATATATATATATACACACACACACACATATAAAACATTTGGGATATTAATACAACCCTGTATTAGGTCATTTGTAGTCCCTTTACTAGAATACTGTTAAGTGCCTCAGTGGCGTGATCGGTTCACTCTTGGCCTGCCACCTCGGTGGCCGCGAGTTCGATCATCGGGCATTTCCACTGAGAGGTTAGAGATGTGTATTTCTGGTGATAGAAGTTCACTCTCGACGTGTTCAGAAGTCGCGTAATGCCGTTGGTCCCGTTGCTGAATAACCACTGGTTCCATGCAATGTAAAACACCATACAAACAAACAAAACAAACAAACAAACTAGAATACTGGTCTCCGGTATGGATATCTGCTTCTGCAGGAGATTTAGCTCTTTTTAGATGGAGTTGGTCGTGGGTGTAGGTTTCTGTTTTCTAATGGTAGTAGTTTTGACATGGACCATCAACAAATTGTCTGTAGTTTGTCAATTTTTCATAAGCTGTGTTTCAACAGAGATCTTTCACAGTCACAGTGAAGGATAGCATAAATCTTTCACATATATTAGATATTTGTTATAATAAAGCCCACAAAAAGTTTTATAGTGTAAGTAACACGCAGAAAGAAAATTCTAAGAACATTCTCAGTTTGCCTCATTTTCACGGATTTGAAACCATTAAATCATTGTTAAAAGCTTTTAATGTCAACCTTGTTTTTTCCTATAATAACACACTAAAAGGAAATGTTGATAAAAAATGGCCCTAGAGAAAGCAACAACATAAATATATAAAATTCCATGTATGGATTGTCCTCATTTATCTCGGAAAGTCTAGCAAGGGCCTAGAAGTAAGGCTAAGCCAGCATAAATATTCTGTAAAACTGGGCAAACATCTAATGCAATATTCATTCATTTAAGTAAAAACAACCACCGAATAAATTGGGTTGTTAGTTCAGTAATTGCAAGGTCAAGAGATGTCTTATCACGAAATCTTTTAGAGTCTGCTTTAGTACAACTTACTTTTCATTGTAATTTCAATGTTAGTCGTGGCCTTTTTCATTTAGACCCTTGTATTTGTAACATGTTTAAGAATGACCTCAAAGATATAATTACAGACTTAAATAAAAGAAAAAATTAGTTGCCTTAGAGTTATCTTCGTTGTAATGTATGTCTGACATGTATTGTGAATATGTATTGTGAATATGGTTTTGTTTACCAAAGTTCTGAATAGCTGTCACATATAATCCTTTAATTGTCTTGTCCTTGTATCTGAGATGATTGTCTTAAACTTTTAATTGCACCCATTGTTTATGCTGTTTGAGAAGGTTACTCATCTTCCAGGTGTGCTGGATTCTAGGTACTAATCTCTTTATAATCTCTATCTGTCAGTTATACGAATCTTCTTGTATTGTCTTTTTCCTCATGTATGTCAGTTTCTGCTTAGTAAAGGATGTTTGAACATTGAAAGGTCTCGCGGATACTCCGTCGTTTATTTTCTTCGTGGCATATATATTATATATATATATATATATATATATATATATATATATATATATATATATATATATATATATATAGATATATATATATATATATATATATATATATAATTATATATACATATATATACATATATATATCTATATATATATATATATATATATATATATATATATATATATATATATATATATATATATATATATATATATATATATATAGATATATATATATATATATATATATATAAAGTTTTTTTGCCACGAAGGAAAAAATGGAAAAAAGAGAAATAGCAAAGTACTTTCGGTCTTGTTCGGACCCTTTACTTGGCTATACTCGCTTTTTCTTTTTTCCTTCATGGCAAAAAAACCTTTACCTTTATTTACATAGCATCACGTTTTATATACTTCGATCAAGTTATTCATATATATATATATATATATATATATATATATATATATATATATATATATATATATATATGATACTCGTAAGTGCCGGGACCCCTTAACTTGAATGTTTTGTATAATCCTAAAACCTTTTCCGTCACATTTTCCAGTAATACCAAAGCTGCATATTCCTCTCCTACCGAGGCTCAAATCCAGAAGCTTGATCAGGAACCGTATCGCGGATGTATTTATTCACGTGACTGATTCTCGAAGTATACATTGCAAGGAAAACATTTGTGACTGGATCTGGAAAGAGAGGTATTGTTGTATCAGATGGGTGATGTTGATTTATTCCTTCTTAAAACGGGCGATTCTCTCTCTGTCTCTGATAAATTTTAATCAATAAATTATGGAGGTAAAGAAGGAAAGCTATATGCATACAGGGGACCTAATAACGAGACAAACACTAATAAGGAAGCAGTTAAAGACCTTGGTGTGATGTGAATAGGAATTGTTATGCAATGATCAATTAGCAATTGTATTGGCACAAAATGCAAAGCAAAAATGGGAATGTTGTTACGGCACTTCAAAACAAGAAAAGCTGAAAACATGATTAAGCTTTATAAAACGTATGTTCGTAGTCCACTTGAATATTGCAATATGATATGGTACCCACACTATCAAAAGGATATTGCACAAATAGAGTGTGTGCAAAGGTCCTTTACAGCTAGAATAGAAGAAGTTAAGGATCTTGTCGACTGGGAAAGTCTACAATCCTTAAAATTATATAGTCTAGAAAGGAGAAGAGAACGCTACATGATAATTCAGGCATGGAAACAGATAGAAGGAATAGCCGAAAACATCATGGAGCTAAAAATATCAGAAAGAACAAGCAGAGGTAGATAATAGTGCCAAAAATTATACCAGGAAAAATAAGGAAAGCTCACAGGACATTAATCCACTACGCACCAGCATCGATAATGCAGCGTCTATTCATTACTTTGCCAGCTCATCTGAGGAATATATCAGGAGTGAGCGTAGATGTGTTTAAGAATAAGCTCGACAGATATCTAAGCTGCATCCCAGACCATCCAAGATTGGAAGATGCAAAATATACCGGAAGATGTACTAGCAACTCTGGTATACATTAGAGGTGCCTCACACTGAGGGACCTGGGGCAACCCGAACAAGATGTAAGGTCTCTCTCTCTCTCTTTCTCTCTCTCTCTCTCTCTCTCTCTCTCTCTCTCTCAGCGCCTCAGTGGCGTGATTAGTATGGTCTTGGGCTGCCACCTCAGTGCAGCGAGTTCGATTCCTGGGCATTTCACTAAGGGGTTAGAGAGGTGTATTTCTGGCGATAGAAGTTCACTCTCGACGTGGTTCGGAAGTTAAGTAAAAGCCGTTGGTCCCGTTGCTGAATAATCACTGGTTCCGTGCAACGTAAAAACACCATACAAACAAACTCTCCTCTCTCCTCTCTCTCTCTCATCTATCCCAGTCTCTCTCCTCTTCCCAAATACTTCTCTCTATCTCTCTCTCAAACCTTGTAGCAGAAAGGACAAACATCGTACTCCATTCTCCTGAATGCCACGACAAAAACGTAGTCATCGTAAAACAAGCTTTAAACCACCGAAGGTTTTCATATAACTCTCTCTCCCTTAGCCATTCCAGAATTACAATGAATCATACTCTCTCTCTCTCTCTCTCTCTCTCTCTCTCTCTCTCTCTCTCTCTCTTGTCTTTTCAAAATTGAATAAGAGGCTTTTAAGATGATAGCTTCCGAGGGCGGGTTTGTGGTTTTCCTAAAGTTATCTGAGGGTGATTGAAGGTATTTTACTTTTGGAGACATTGGGAGACCTAAAGACAATAATCTTAAAAGCAAGTTAAGATTCTTCATTATCGTTACTCGTCCTGTATTTTCTGCACGCTTTTCTATTCCCCCACACTGTTTGCAACTCTGCCTCGAGGTGCACTATGCATTTGATAGTATGGCTGCGACACTCAACTGCATCCTTTCCAGTTTCGTAATAAAAGTCTGTAGCTCCTTGGCTGGGTTACTTATTGTCCAGTGATATTACTGATTGTGGGGCATCGCATCAACTACATAAATCTCCTAGTCTATATGTGTATTTTTCTTGTGGTAGTCACTATCAGTGGCTGGTAGGTATGAGTGATGCTCGGTTACACTTCGTCACACGTGATTTGTATTGCGTGTTCTGATTAAAGATCCACTTTTTGTTATCATTTCGTTGTAACACATCTTTTAAAGAAATTCTTTTAAGTGCGCTTTTATCCAAACAACTGTTATGGCCTGGAGGTATTTACAGGCCAATAAGAGAGAGAGAACGTCGTGGTTGTTTAAGAGAGGTGCTGGTATTTATGGAGGGTACTACTTCTCTCTACCATCATCAAAGAATCATGGGACTGACCGCCGTTTGGAAAACATCAAATCCTCAAGTTGCATTTTATTCAGGAGGCTTCCTCATCGGGAGTAAGTAATTTAATATTTATTTATGTTTTTTTTTCTAGTTTTACTTGGTGATATTTTCTTATCTAAATTTGTTTATGAAAGCGAAGCATTTATTTCCCAAGAAACGCGTGCGCTATATCGTTTATCGTTTACCAAACTTGAAAGATGTCTCGAGGCAAATGCCATGTCAGTACAATTGCAGCACAAATAGGCCATTTTGGTTTACTATATATATATCTACCAGAAGGGACAATATGCGACCAATTTCCACTACGGTCACGGTGAAAGATCGTAGAAACGACAATTCTTTGTCCTCTGTATATTAGATGTCAATGCTCACCACTCATTTCTTACAATAATATGTACTTGTATATGCATAGCTCATGTTTTTAATGACGTTATCAGAATTGCTGTTCATCTGATGTGAACAGGTTCGAGAATGTTCAGACATAACTATGTTTGATTATTAAAGTCCAATGTATCTTTTAGAATTTATGAAAAATAGCAAAGATGCCCTTAGTCACTCTACCGAATATTCTTGATAGTCAAGCGAAAAGCCCCGTAAGTGGGTGGGGGGTGGGGGTAGTGCCGTCAGTGGACCTCATGTGGTGCACTGTAGGCATTACTTAAGGTTCTTTGCAGCGTGCCTTCGGCCCCATAGCTGCAACCACTTTCGTTCGTTTTATTGTACCTCCTTTCATGTTCTCTTTCTTCTATCTTACTGTCCACCCTCTCCTAACACTTGATTCATAGTGCGACTGCTTTGAGGTTTTCCTCCTTTAACAACTTTCAAACCTTTTGCTGTTCATTTCCATTTCAGCACTGAATGACCTCATAGGTCCCAGTGCTTGGTCTTTGGCCTAAATTCTGTATTCAACTCAGTTCAGTCAAGCGAAAGAGAAATTGATTCCTGTCGAGTGTTATACACGGGGGGTCCAGAGTCTTTCCTGGCAAGCTTTTTGTGCATTGTGAAACCTGTCAAAGGCCACAATTCTTTAGTAAGGTTGGTATATGAATGTATCGCTCTATTTTTAGAATCTTCAGTTTTCTAGGAATGTTAACATCAGTATGTTTGATTCCAATATAGGTAAGTCTTAGCCAACACGTTTATTTATATATAAAAAAAAGTAGTACGAGAGAGAGACGTAGGTGGAGAGGCAAGGCAGCAGCACAGGTCAGTGACGAGAGAGAGAGAGAGAGAGAGGTGGCGGCTTCCGTATTAATATGGAAATGTCGACTTCTCTATCGGAGATTCATATAACTTACTTGATAGCAGACCACTCGACGCGCAGTCTGGAGCCAGTTCTGTTTATTCATGTTAACTGATATTAATGCAAGACTATTTTGACGTCACTAATGGAATCTGTTGGCAAAAAAGACTTATGTTTTCAATTATTCAAGTCCGTTATCAAAGTAGCACCCAAGATAATAGTTTTCTTACATAGGAAATATTTTGAATTTCACGGAATAAGTTTTTTTTAAGGAAAACGGACTACAGTATATCGTAATCATTCCATGAAATTCACGGAATAAGTTGGTTTATTTATTTATTTCTTTTTTTTAAAGGAAAACGGACTATTGTACATAATTCCTCCAGGAGATTGTTAAGATTCACTGATCCAAGATGGTTAATAATATTATGTGTTGATCATGAAAATAATCCAAAATCACGAGCAAAACAACAGTGAAAACCTCGAAAGAGGAATAATTATTTGCAACAAGAGAAATAATTTTTTCTCTCTCATTTCCATATCACTCGACGTGAATCCCAATCCATCTGAGAGATATTTCTCTGCTTCCCAACTTCCTGAATATCTGGGACGTGACTGATCGTTTCTTGGAGGGGTTATAGCCCCGCTTTTTCCAACCAACTCATTTTTATGCTGTCATTACCGAAGGACAAATGTATTTGGCTTTCAAGATCGATGCAACATACACACGCGCGCACACATAATATATATTATATATATTATATATATATATCTATATAAATTATATACTATATATATATATATATAATTAACATATATATCTATATTATATATCATATATATATATATAATATATATATATACATATATATATATATATATTATATCTATAATATAATTAGATATATATAGATATATATACGTGTGCGTTTTTGTGTGTTAAAATTATGCAAGTGTGCGTGTGCATAAGTGTGCATCTACAAAAAAATAAAGACTGGGCTTAGGTATCGAATATCTGAGAAACTGCTCAATTAAGCTCTTAAAGAACCATCAATACGTTTGTGATATTGCGATAACGGTGACAGAGAGAAGTTCCTGTTTTAAAGGCAGTTTATATAATGGTTTACGCATACACAAATCTTGTAACTAGTTTCAACATTGTTATATTATTTTTATGTAGTAATGGCTAATATGCGTTGATAATGTGGTTTTTTCGATACCCACCTCCAGTCCATTTCTTAAGAGAGCTGTGTAGCGTATTTATTGTACAATTTCACTCAATCTACTCGAAATCCATTTAATATTTTATAAGACGCAACTGAGAGCGGAAAGGACGTCTTTCAGACGTTGACCTTCCTCTAAGTCCACCCCCCCTATTACGAGTAACTGCAGTACCAAGTCCGTAATATGTGGAGCTATTGTGCTATATTTCCTTTGTTAATGACATTACTAAGGTTGTTGTGATGTTAAGACTATGCCATTTCCCCAATTGTTCCCAACTGTTTCATGGCCTTTTTTCCTTTCATTCTCCTTCTGCTATTATCATTCAGGTTATCCTTTGTCCTAACCCCGAATATCTTCTTTGAATCTTTTTTGTATGTTGCCTCATCTGTCCCGTTCGTTTATTCTACTTTTCTTAATGCTATTACTGTCATTTCATCACTCGTTTTCCCGTAAGGGGGGGTGGGGTTAGTGCAATCGGTGCACCTCATTCGGTGCAATGTAGGCATTACTTAGGTTCTTTGCGTCCCTTCGACCCCTAGATGCAACTACTTTCATTTCTTTTACTCTACCTCCGTTCATATCGTCTTTCTTCCATCTTAATGTCCTGACAATTGTTTCATAGTGCAACTGCTTTGAGGTTTTCTCCTGTTACACATTTCAAACCTTTTACTGTCAATTTCCGTTTCAGCGCTGAATGGCCTTGGTTGCCCCAGTGCTTGGCATCATGCCAAAAACCTATATAAATCAAATCAAATCAAATTCTTCACTCGTTTTGCTCATCTCCCCATTCATTTCTCTTTCCATTGTTCCTCTTTTAACGTTAATATCTTTATTGTTTCACTTCACTTTCTGTTGCTCTCCAACAGCTTTTTTTCTTTTTAGTTCAATCAAGCAAGCATGCATTAAGTCGAAGGAATTTTCCCCTTGAGAGAAGATTGTGATTGGTAGGGATCTTTTATCTTCAGTTCAGCTGAAGGAACCAATCTGGATTAATATTTGATTGTACGGTGAACTGTTAATCTATCCAGTTATTCATCTGCTATGGCTACCGCCTCAGTGGCGTGATCGGTATGGTGTTGGTGTGCCACCCCGGTGGCCGCGAGTTCAATTCTAGGGCATTCCACTGAGGGGTGAGAGATGTGTATTTCTGGTGATAGAAGTTCACTCTCTACGTGGTTCGGAAGTCACGTAAAGCGTTGGTCCCGTTGCTGAATAACCACTGGTTCCATGGAACATAAAAACACCATGCAAACAAACAGAAAAAAATTAATAAAAGAAAAGCACTTCTATAGTTCCGCAGCTGAATTTTGTGCTCAAAAGAAACCAAAAAACTAAGATTGAAATTTCTCAGAATCCATTACGTATGGAAAACCGTTAAGCTATGATTCCTTAATAAGGGAATTAAATACGATAATGGCTTTGCGATATTCCGATAAAACCACTTAATGAACCAAACGCAATGTCACCAGATTTCATTGAATCAAATATTGCTGCTTGAATCTAAATATAAGAGGTGTTTGTATATTCGTGCTATGAGAGATGTTAAATATGAATAATTATAACTTCACCGTGATTCATATAAATTATTCGAGCTACAAATGTCCTTTAATATCTAATTCGCTCTACCTCGGAATTGATATATTTTCATATATGTAAACCGAAGGGGAATTTTTATGTTGATAAAAATTTCGTCCTCTCGTGGGTTCGAGCCACCGCCCAGCGGACAAGTTAGCCAAATCGATAACTTCACTGGAGTCCTGATTTCTTCTCTGTCCTCTGAACACATGATTATGCTTTATAAAACATATGTTCGTAGTCCACTTGAATATTGCAATATGATATGGTACCCACACTATCAAAAGGATATTGCACAAATAGAGTGTGTACAAAGGTCCTTTACAGCTAGAATAGAAGAAGTTAAGGACCTTGACTACTGGGAAAGACTACAATCCTTAAAATTATATAGTCTAGAAAGGAGAAGAGAACGCTACATGATAATTCAGGCATGGAAACAGATAGAAGGAATAGCCGAAAACATCATGGAACTAAAAATATCAGAAAGAGCAAGCAGAGGTAGATTAATAGTGCCCAAAACTATACCAGGAAAAATAAGGAAAGCACACAGGACATTAATCCACTACGCACCAGCATCGATAATGCAGCGTCTATTCAATGCGTTGCCAGCTCATCTGAGGAATATATCAGAAGTGAGCGTAGATGTGTTTAAGAATAAGCTCGACAAATATCTAAACTGCATCCCAGACCATCCAAGATTGGAAGATGCAAAATATACCGGAAGATGTACTAGCAACTCTCTGGTAGACATTAGAGGTGCCTCACACTGAGGGACCTGGGGCAACCCGAACGAACTGTAAGGTCTGTAAGGTAAGGTAAGGTCTGGGCGGTGGTTCGAACTAAAAAAATTCCCCTTCGGTTTACATATATGAAAATATATTAATTCCGAGGTAGAGGGAATTAGATATCAAAGGACATTTGTAGCTCGAATAAAATAGTTTATATGTATACTGGATATCTCGTCAATATCACATTTTCGATTGAGTTTGATAAATATTAATACGTTTCCTAACTTTGATATGAGGTTTAAAAGCCGATATTTCAGAATCACGAAGAGTACAGTAAAAAAGATATAAGAAATAATAATTATAATCACCACACAACCCTTGTTATACGCGTACAATCCTACCTGGTATATACGTAATTTGTTCGGAATCAGTCAGGCAGATGCAGTTCGATGACTCCAATATGAAATATATCGTTAATTACTTAAATTAATTTGTAAACTTCATCTATGGATTAATAAACATTTTTGAATAAGGATTTCGGAAATAATCCTCTAGGAGCTTTGGAGGCTTATAGATTGCATAGAGCGGCGATGGTATGTGATGCTGAAAATACCATAAAATAGCAGAAAATACCAGATAATAGCAGAATACCAGACAATAAAGAAATTTGTCTTTAGAGGAATAACATTCATAATTCTTTCTATTTCAAGAAATACTGAAAATATAAATTACTGAGTAACTAATAAAAATAGATAAAAGTAAATAGAACACATGTAAGTGTAAGCCCAAATCGCCAGCAAGCGAATATTGTAATGAAAAAGTGACTTTTATTAACTCTCGCGAAGATACGGACATGAGAGAACTTATGGTCTAAAAGACAGTGAGAGATCTCTTTTACTAGAAAAAGCAACGTCGATAGTAGATTCACATCAACCGTGCATTTGATGTCTAGGCCAGTCCCTTACGACGCTCCTGATTGGCTGTTGATAAGCCAGTCACAGGGCTGGAAATTCTCAGTCTCTCGAGAAAGTTCACATGGATATGATGTATGTTCCACCTCTCATGAGGGATACTTTTGAAAGACGTATCCCTCAGGAGAGGTGGAACATACATCCTACCCATGTGAACTTTCTCGGGAGACACTGAAAGTTTCCAGCCCTGTGACAGGCTTATCAACAGCCAATCAGGAGCGTTGTAAGGGACTGGCCTAGACATCAAATGCTCAGTTGATGTGAATCTACTACAGTCACTGCCAAAGGACGTCAGTATGAACGCTCTATAGAATTAGTTCTAATGCCAAGGTAAGTTACCCTATGAAAATAAATACAGCAATTATATGGATCAGATTTCTCTGAAATATAGAATCTGCATATTTTTGTTCTTGGTTATAAGGCCAAGTTTGTGAGGAAATGCCATACTTATAATGGTTTACATCAGCGGTTCCCAATGTGGGAAGAGGAGGGTGGGGGTAATTTGATTTTCAAGTGGGCCAATTCGAGAATGAGTTATCAACAGTAAGTTTTTTTTATAGCAAGTCTGTGTGATTATGAGTGTGTGTGTGTGTGTGGGTGGGTGCGAGTTAATAGGATCAACACCAAACCAATATATAGTATCATACTATTTGCATATCTTATACATGCTAATTAAAGCTTCATGGGTAATTAGATATTCATTGTATCTATTGTGGCACTATCGACAAAGTACTTTTTATTATGAACAAATGTCCTTACTTAGACCACTGACTGCGATTCAATTTAGGTTGGAAGTGCCAAGGTTGGCCAAATGTATGGGTCCTAGTCATAAAAAAAAAGACCCTAACAGGCATTAAATGGTTAGCGTTCACTTTAAAAAGATGACAATGAGGCATAATAATTCATTAGCTCATCAGTAGTAACCATGTAAAACAGCTGAATGTTATTCGTTCATTTCACCTCCTTTTATCTCTAGGAATTGCAGCCTCTCTTTCTTATTTTCCAGTTTCCACAGCGCCCGTGCATCATTCCCGGTCACAATTTACGGTAAGAAACTTTCCTCCTTCTCATTACACTGCCGTTTGTAATATTTACTTCTAAACTGAAATGTATTAAGCAGAATTTTCTCTCGCCATCGGTAAGAGCATTCAACCTAATTGTACCTCAATATTTTTTTTTTCAATTTTCACCCCTGACAACCGATCTCAAACCCTTTTAAAGACACTGACACTTCTCTTGGCTACTATCAATTAGTCAGTTGATATATTCCATTCAATTTTATTTGTTTTACATTACTTAGTACCCGCCTAAGGCACAAACCATAATATATAAAATGTAAAGCAAGAGAGTACCTATACATAAATATTAAACCTGTAACGTAACGTTATTTATTTATTTATTTTTTTATTTTTTATTTATTTATTTTTTTTTTTGGTGTACCGTCTTCCGGCGAAGGTACTGGATCTGGCATTTGAGGACGCCCATCTTGCCAACCTGAAGGAAGTTCTACTGGCTGATTGGTGATGTACTTCCAGACCACTTCCAGCTGCATCTCTTTCTAGGCCCCCGGTGACCTCAGCTTCGCTTTCGCTGTCCACTGAAATACTGCAGGTATGAGGTAATGGCTCTGATTAACCAGGAGCGCCTCAGTGGCGTGATCTGCATGGTCTTGATCAACCACCTCGGTGGTCGCGAGGTCGATTCTCGGGCATTCCACTGAGGAGTTAGAGATGTGTATTTCTAGTGATAGAAGTTCAATCTTGACGCGGTTCGGAAGTCACGTAAAGCCGCTGGTCCCGTTGCTGAATAACCACTGGTTCCATGCAACGTAAAAACGCCATACAAACAAACAAAAACAAACTGATTAAACAGAAACTCCTTCTATTTGGAAAGTAATTTGTAGTTATTGTTCCTCCTCCGCGGTTCCTTTATTCGAATCTTTTGTCCCTTTTCCAATGAATTCCCGAAAAACCAGAGCTGTAAACACCAAGAAAACGGGTCAGAGTTTTCGCTTACTCACAAATTACTTTGTTGTTGTTTTTTCTTGTTTTTGTTGGAGGGTAGGAAAGGTCTATGGAAGAGCATAAAAGTCTCAAAAAGGTGTATCGCATTCAGTTAAAGGTAGAGAAACTTTAGGATAGGATAATTATGATTTACTTCTTTCCTTTGCATCCAATTCATTTTCTTGCAAAAAGATGTAAAAGAAAGTTTAACTTGAGGAGACGAATTGATATCAATTTAAAATGTGACTTCTTCCACTAATCTCCAAGTTCCC
>NC_087206.1:73378557-73404186 GCF_015104395.2 Macrobrachium nipponense
TTCCAATTGTTTCTTGCTGAAAAGCTTCCATCTGAGATCACCAATATCCACCAGAAGGAACTACAGAAGGAACTACAGGTTGGTTGATATCCATGGTTTGAACATATTCTGGAGCCTGCTGATCTAGTGGACTGATATCCATAGCTTGAGGATCATTTTGATCATTTGAAGTAATGACATCCATGACTTCAATGTGCCTGGCCTCAGTTTTGCGCATGATTGCCCTTGAAATTAGCCATGCAGAGTCTTGTGCTGAATAGGGTTCACTTGCTTCTACATTTGCTCCAGGATGGTATCCAGCAAAGATGGTACCTTCAGCTGCTTGTGTCAGTCATGCCCTTCAGAGAGCGGTCCCTGGCTTTTAGGTCATTCAGTCTCAACTTCCTACTTGTGTTTTGTAGCTCAGTTGAAGGTGTTTTGCGTTTGATACATGAGTGGCCGCATGTAGGGCCCTCTTCCCATCTGGTGTGTCCTCATTGAAGTCACTGTTGTCAATGGCAAAGAAAATGAATGTCCCCTTGCATATTTTTGATGGCAAATAGGCTCCTTGTTCCTGGATTGCCTCTAAAACTGCATTAGCAAGTTGAGTTTTAAGCCTCAGGATCCTTGTGTAATCTACAGAGAGGCCAAACCCATGCAGGAATTCAAGGAGCTCCTTGCTTCTAGTGAACTGATGAACAGCAATACCAACAGAGAGCAATTGTGGCCATTCTAAACGGTGGCGGAATGGGGCATCTGGTTGTTTTGGCTTGTAAGTGACTTGGCGCTTTGACTTGAAGCAATACTTGATGTTCTGACTGATGGTCAGAGCCTCGCGATTAACGGTGGCAGAATGGTCTGTGTCAGTTTCAATTTTTGCAGCTGGCCCTGCAACCAACCAGCGGATGAAAGCATAGAGTGCAGTTGGCACATGTTGTTCAGCATCTTCATTGGTCAGTTCTCCCTTGAATTCCCATGGGTGCTTGTTCTTATCAATAATGGCAGCTCGAAGTAGGGAAGCACTTTCAAACAGTTGTTCAATGTCACTTTCTGTAGGCTTTGCCACAGCATCTTCCACAGCAGCATCCTGGACAACTGTTGTGAATACACGGTCTGACTCATTCCGTCTTTTTGATTTCATAAAGTGGACATCTTCAATGTGAGAGGTGATCTTCTCCTTGATATCTCGTGTAGATGGTTGTATATGTACACCATTGGATTCAAGCATATCAGAGTAGGCAGACTTAAGGTCTGTCATTGTGAGAACTTCTCCAGCCTGGAGTAGGTTGCGAACTAGGCTGACAAACTCAATGTCTGAGACTACTTTGCCAACATTAGCTTCTTGTTGTGCATGCACTTCTCTTCACTGCTGCTGTTTGCACTACGTTGGACATTCTTAACCCAGCATGAGAGATGGTACTTGACATCAATAGCACAAGCATTGTCCTCAGTGATGGCAGCACTTAGCTGCACCTTCCAAGTTTGATTCTTGCTTTCATCAACAGCCCTTTGCAATTTGTTTTCCTGCACTGAACGTACACACCTCATGAAGCAGCTCTTTCTTGTCTCCTTGGCAGAAGAAACACAGCTTTGCATTGTAAGGAGATGTTGCAGAGCGTGTAAAGTGAAGAGTTGCACACTCATCAGACTTCGTTGCACTTTTAGCTGCAGAAGAAGGCCGTCCTCGCCTCTTCTGGAGCTGCTGACTCTCTCCTTCTTAGCAGGCCTTCTGGTATCGTGCTTTAACTCTTTCAAGGTGACCACTGTGACAGGTAGAGCTATAACATTTTCGGTGCCATTTTGCTTTCAAGTCTTTCGGACCAGATGCAGTGTACCCATGTAATCGTCCACTGATCTGCAGAAAGTCAGCATCTTCATAATTTCCTCTGTCATGCACAAACCAAAGGAACTTTGAGTAGGGTTCCTCTGATGGTTCAGACACCAGGTCACCATTTTCAGGCTATTGACACTGAAATCAGTTTCCGGCCGTGGTTTCTTTTTGATACTAGGCTCCATCTTGTGTGATCGCTCCTACAATGTAATGGCCCATGCACTTAAATCTGCCACACACAAAATTAGGACCTCCCCTGGGGTGAATATATATCATGCAAAAGTTTTCTGATGTGGATCATCATTGCATCTTCCTGGAGAGAAGAAAATTAGATCTCGGTATTACGTGCTGAATGGGTCATGGCTGCAGAGTTAAATAAGATGTTAGTTGGTGACCATAAACAGGGATACACAGGCATTCTGTAATGAAGACACTGTTAATTCAGATTGAATATATGTCAGAAACACTTCAGGAAACAAAAAGTAATATTTTGGCACCCCACACTCTGAAACAAAACGTGATTAATACCATGCATTGGGTTAAAATGATCTTTCTGCTCTGGCACTGTGCTAAGGGTACAAAAAGGTCCAGAGAAAAAATGGCAACATCATGTTTCCACTTCCTGATATAGCTAAGAATGCATTCAACATAGTTGCTAAACCAACGAGAATCCCAATCTGTTACATTGGCCCCCACACGGTAAGAAATATCTATTTTGGCGGCCGTGATTATACGCTGAACAAAAATCTCGATTGGGGCGAACTAACTTAGACGCTTTTTTTTATATATATTTTTATTGGAATTTCTATTGGTTTGCTTTTATTCCTTAGGGTACGAAAAGTTATTTCGAGTAAACGGGGAAAACTTTATATCTGAAGAATATTAGATTTATAAAGAGACATTAGATAATGCAATGCGTTCATGAATTACGGAAAAGGGATTAATGTTCATGAATGTAGATCCAAAAATTAAACTCCTTTAGGATCTGTGTGGATACATCCTTCAGTTGTCCTCTGCTGTTTTAACCTCCGTCTCAATTCGTGACGTATTACGAATGTTGTTCTTCAGCCAACCATCTGTTTCCCATTCATAAGTATGCATCCCGTAGGGGGTTAGTGCCTTCAGTGGACCTCATGCGGTGCACCGTAGGTATTACATTAGGTTCTTTGCAGCGTGCCTTCTACCCCTAGCTGCAACCACTTTCCTTCCTTTTACTGTACCTCCTTTCATATTCTCTTCCTTCCATCTTACTTTCCTTAACCCTCTCCTAACACTTGATTCATAGTGCATCTGCTTTGAGGTTTTCCTCCTGTTACACCTTTCAAACCTTTCACTGTCAATTTCCATTTCAGCACTGAATGACCTCATAGGTCCCAGTGCTTGGCCTTTGGCCTACATTCTATCTTCAACTCAACTCATAAGTATGAATAATGTGGACATTTTACCATGAGAATAATTACATATACTTACCATCGCAAATCTTACCTTTCTTAGTTGATAGTATGAGTAATATATTCTGTTTAATTGCTGTGAAAGAAATTGAAAAGATAAATAAATAAAGTCAGCAGAAATATAGCATATCCCGAATGTATTTTCCTCTAATTTTATTTTAATTGCTGCGAAAAAAAATTGAAAAGATGATAGATAAATTCTGCAGAAATGTAGCGTATCCTGAATGTACTCTCCTCCAATCTTATTAACGAAACTGGCTAGTTACGTGAAAGTGGGTGATTTTGTCAGTAATTCTGGAAAGCACCACTAATTAGTTTGTAAGGAGGATTCAGGAAACACGAGTGTGTGTGTGTGTGGTTGGAATGTGTACAGCCGGGCGGGGATCTGATTAATTCCAGATGTTTGCCAAACAAACACAACCGAGGCTAAGAAATGTGGGCATCATCCATAGCAGGAGAGGTCGCTCATGGGAGGAGAAGACGTAGAGTAACTTTACACAGTAGAATTTTGATTAAGTTTATCAAGCTTTGAAAGCCTCTTCCATTTCGTTGAAAGAAAAAAAAATTAAAAACGAGGACTCCCTTTCAGTGAGAAAGCAAATTTCACAGTTGCGCAAAACGTTTACTAGATCCTGTCTGATGGAGAAATAAAATATATTGTACTATTGATGTTGCTGCAATAACAAATGGGAATAAAAAATGAAATGTAAAGAATTGTGTTAAAGTTGCATTTCTTACTGCAAATCCTCCTCAAATTCAATATGCCAGGTCGGTTCCTACAAATGGAATACCTACATTCGGTGGGAAAATTGACAAATCTAGACAAAATTCGGCACATGGGCCACCTTTTGACCAAAGCTTAGATAATAGGGTAGATTTGAAAACAAAACCACCACCCCCTTTCCCCTTCCCCTAACCTTCTCCCCCTCCTATACCCCCCCCCCCCACACACTCCCTCCCTTCCCCTTTCCCTTTTTATATGTGGTAAATGCACTCTACGAGTTTATCATACCTCATTTCATGTACTCGATACCATAGAAATGTATTATTTAATTTGCATTTCTTTTTTGTAAATTAATAATTCTGTATCAAGGTTTGAGGTTTAGGTTGGTGGGGGGGGGGGTTGTTTAGGTTTAGCGAGGGGTAAAAGGACAGTCACCTCAGGAATACCCTAGATAAAAGGGACAGTCACCTCAGGAATACCTAGACAAAAAGGGACAGTCACCTCAGGAATACCTAGATAAAAAGGGACAGTCACCTCAGGAATACCTAGATAAAAGGACCAGTCACCTCAGGAATACCTTGGATAAAAGGGACAGTCACCTCAGGAATACCTGGTTAAAATGAAGTCCCTCACCTCAGGAATACCTGGTTAAATGAAGTCACCTCAGGAATACCTGGTTAAAATGAAGTCACCTCAGGAATACCTGGATAAAAGGGAGCTTGTTCCAAAGTCATTGCCTCTTTGTTTATTTAATTCAGGTTAATATCCTTCTCCACTCATCATTTTATCATAGTCTCATCCCTCATCTGTTTTGACATTACACAGAATACTGAAGTGTTACTCAAGGGCAAACTCAACTGGGAGGTCATGTGTTCATAACGTTTATGCTTTAGGATGACTTTTCTTAATTTTCTTACAGAGTTCAAAATCTTCTGAAGGAGCAAAACTGAGACTTTGATCCCCATCTAGTCTTTATTTTTTCTTGGTAATGAAGGGATGCCCTCTCGGTTTAATCCTGTCTGTAAGGAATTGAACCTCCTTCTCTTAGTCTTTGCTTCTTCGGCTCTTCTACTCAGCTTCCACAAATTTACACCTTCCAGGAAATTTATATCCTCTCACAGATTCTCCGGTTCCCTTTTCTGAATATTCCGTTTCCAAATAACAAGAGAAAAATAGTTTATCTTCCTTTGGCTGCAGCTTCAGTATTTGTACCCGCCAACGAACTCATCTTTAAAAAATGTGAAAACCCGATAATGAAGAGCAACATCTGGTTTTTATTTGACCTTGATAAACGTTGGTCGAATTGGTGTCGCAAGTTTATTTCTCTTTTTTTTAGTGTACAGGATGATTTTGAAAGCGTAGGGCAAATAGGTGTCATAAACTTTATTTCTTTTTTTTTACAGGGAGATTTTGACGAGTACTCCATTATCCGTCTCAAGATTTAAAAAGTTACAGACCCGGACACTCGAAGCAGCGTTGAATGAGAAACACTTCCTTGTTCAGTCTCAATGGTTAACGTTACTGCAAAGGAAAATGTTCTTCAAGGAGAAAGAAAGATATATTCATACATTAATTCATCTATTTGTTACCTATAAATAGGTTCCTACGCATTCTTATAAAACGTATGGCGCGCTCTTTGGGAAAATGTGAATACTAGGTCCCAGTATAAATGAAAAATGTTTTATCTAACAATGTTTTTTTCAGAAATTTTTTGTTTTAGTAAGTTTTTACAATTTTTTTGTACATTTAACACAAGAGACCACAAATGTCAATGGTGGTATGTTGGCAACTTACTTCAGTTAATGGAATCTGCAATCGTTGCGCCGTTGAATACCAAATCAAATGTACAATTACAGTTTCATTTTTCTCATCTACAAAATAAATTCTTTCCATTATACTCCGCGTCCTTGTATTATATTTGCATTATTTTGCAGTTAAAGTCATTCATGAATTCTGCATGAGATGGCACTTTCGTTAATGGAGATGTCTAAAACAGTGATTCAATGAAATCATCATGAAAGAAACATTTGCTGACAAGTAAACCTAATCCACTATAAGGGACCTCGTGTATGTGTGCGTGTTCGTGTGTGAGAGAGAGAGAGAGAGAGAGAGAGAGAGAGAGAGAGAGAGAGAGAGAGAGAATAACCCCCCAAAAAATTTCCCCCTTACGATACAACTCACAAAGCGTGGGAAAAAAACAGCAATCTCACTTTCATCAAGCTCGCTGAATGCAGCATCAAAACGTTATGTTCCACCAAAGGTTAATTTTTCCATTTTTCCAGGAAGATCTCTTAACTTCCGAATTCCCATGGAAGCTGTACATCAGAGTTCCCCTTATATACTGCAGTAATCTGCCTTTCCTTGGCGTTCTAAAAATAATGGCTACTTCCCCCCCTCATGGAACGCCATCTGGAAAATGGCAGGAGCTTAAAGGGAGAATCTGAAATGCATTAGTTTTCATTGTCAACATTAGCTCACCTCCCTTATGAAGGAAGGGGCAGCTGCATTTGCTTTTATACAGAGCCTAAGTGCAGTCCATTATCTCTTTATGAATAACAGAAGATTGTAATGAGAAAGCAGAAAGGACATTAATAACCGAATGAGACTATATCGACGAGGAATTAGTAAAAAGTACAGAAAGGTAGGTTTTATGACTATATTGTTCTTGTACTACACCGATCTGTTATTGTGAGTTATTAGATGGCATAATGCGGGGTCAACCAGGTAACACAATTAGACATAAAAACAACTTCTCCAATGAGATAAATATCATTTAGGAATTGATGATGACAGGAGAAGTGGAACATACATCCTGCCTATGTGAACTCTCGAGAGAGACTGAGAGTTTTCAGCCCTGTGATTTGCTTATCAACAGCTGGTCAGGAGCGTCGTAAGGGACTGTGACCTAGACATCAGATGCACGGTTGATGTAAATCTACTTTAGTGTTAACTTCACATCGAGGCTAATTAATCTTTAAACTCGCTTGGAAATCGATTTCATTAAGAAATTACTCCTGTAACCCGAGCGAGTAAGCCCTCAATTTGATGTGCTGCTTGGATTTCCAGGCTACATATTTTCCCTCGAGAATTTCATTCAGTCTCTAATGAACTCTTGACGGCTTAGTTAGAGGAAGAAGAAAGGGCCATTTAATCCTCCTGGGTGAGAAGGTGGGGGGCGGAAAGCATCCGATTAAACGCCCCAGAAGAGTGGGCTTATGGGCGAGCGAAATAGTTCCCTGGGAATTCGCTTTGCTTTCTACGTAGAGTCTCTTGGTTCATCCTTTGATATCTACTCACCCAAATGCCTGGCTTTGAATATATATATAAAAAAACTTACGAAATAGCGCTTTGCTCTCTACGTAGGGTCTGTGTTTCGTCCTTTGATATCTACTCTCCCAGATGCCTGGCTTTGAATACATATAAAAAACTTACGAAATAAAGGAGTGGTCTCTTGTTTCATCCTTTGATATCTAGTTGCACAAATGACTGGCTTTGCAATATATATAAAAAAACTTACGAAAAAAATTGCGCTTTGCTTTCTACTGTCTCTTGTTTTCCAGCCTTGGTATCTATCCACCAAATTCTGGCTTTGTATACATATAAAAAACGTACGAGATAAAAAAGAAATTAGTTATCATGACTGTTGCTCTATAGCTGCTCTTAGTCTTACCTTCTAAGGCTTCCAGTATTCTCTGAGAGAAGTGAATTTTAAAGGTCATTGCTACTTCTTACCATTTCCTTTCTTTCTCTCTCTCTCTCTCTCTCTCTCTCTCTCTCTCTCTCTCTCTCTCTCTAGGTAACCATCGCCTTCATTAGTAGAATTACTCTTCCGAAACCTCTATAAGATTAAATTGGCTGAAGTTTTAAAGCTCTAAGTCATAAGTTTAAGCAAGTATCTCCATTCACTTCCAGACTAATGTCTTCACCCGACATGTCAAGAATTTGGGACAGAAGCAGCACTGAAGATCACCATCAACTGACAGAACTCGAAGGAAAGCGAACCCTCTTCAGTTGAACAGGTTCTGGCGCCGGACCAAAGGTACGTTCTTCTACAGTAGATTCACATCAACCGTGCATCTGATGCTTAGATCCGTCCCTTACGACGCTCCTGATTGGCTGTTGATAAGCCAGTCACAGGGCTGGAAACTCTCAGTCTCTCTCGAGAGTTCATACAGGCAGGATATATATATATGTTCCATTTCTCCTGAGGGATACTATAAAGAAGTATCCCTCAGGAGAGGTGTAACATACATCCTACCTATGTGAACTCTCTCGAGAGACTGAGAGTTTCCAGCCCTGTGAGTGGCTTATCAACAGCCAATCAGGAGCGTCGTAAGGGACTGGCCTAGACATCAGATGCACGGTTGATGTGAATCAAGTCTCGTTAACATTAGCATGATCTGACTTTTACCGGTTTGTGTGATTTATGTAGTGTTCTTGACGATAAGCGTAAGATTTGCTACACCGATTTACATAATATATTATTTAAGCCTAAATTCCCTAATGGGGGGTTAGCGCCGTCAATGCACCTCATCCGGTGCACTGTAGGCATTACTTAAGGTTCTTTGCAGCGTTCCTTCGGCCCCTAGCTGCAACTACTTTCATTCCTTCTAACTGCACCTCCGTTCATATTCTCTCTCTTCCGTCTTTCTATCCGCCCTCTCCTAACAATTGTTTCATAGCGCAACTGCTTTGAGGTTTTCGTCCTATTACACCTTTCAAACATTTTACTGTTCATTTTCGTTTCAGCGCTGAATGGCCTTAGTTGCCCAGTGAGGGTGGAAACAGTACCTGACGAATCCGTCAGCTTATGCTGATCGGGGTTTAGTACAGAGTCTAGGCGCCTCAGTGGCGTGGTCGGTATGGTGATGCCGTACCACCTCGTTGGCCACGAGTTCGATTCTCGGGCATTCAATTGAGGTGTTAGATATGTGTATTTCTGGCGATAGAAGTTCACTCTCGACGTGGTTCAGAAGTCCCGTAAAACCGTTGATCCCGTTGCTGAATAATCACTGGTTCCATGCAACTTAGAAACGCCATATAAACAAACAAACAGTAGTACAGAGTCTATTTAAGCGAGTAAAAAAAACACTCATCCAATTTAAGGATAAAGGCAAATTATCTTAATATGGATTTATGTCACTCACTTCCGATTTCCTGTCCAAAAACAACAAAAATTTTCCTACAGCCGTCAAAATATAAACGTCGTGAGTGCGTTCATGAACGTAACCACACATATCATCACAAGCTGGAACGCGAATAAGCACACAAATCAACAAAGCTATAAACAACAGCCTAATGAGAAATAGGGCGTGACGTGAATATGGTAAAAATCATGATAATGTGCTCCTCTCCAATTGTGCAAAGCAGCCTCCTTTCACAACAAATCTGTTTACTTAGTCTAAGGGTTTCTACCAACACTCGCCTGCCTCCTAATTGAATGTAGAAGAAGAAGAAGAAGAAGAAGAAGCGTTGGCTCTGTTGACCAAGATCCTCCAGCTCCGTCTTCGCTCGAAGTCTTCTCACAGATGACGTCAGTGAGATAATCTGTCGTCACTGAGAGGCCTCTCTTCACTTCACAAGGGTGAGACGTTGTACCTTTTTTGAGTATTATTTGCGATGTAAATTATTCTCGTGTAATCTAATTACTGTCTGTCCTGTGCTCCAGAGGATATGGAATTCAGTTGGCTCGCGTCTAGTACTTAATTTTATATCACTAAGGTTGTAGAGTCTTCATTTTATATCACTAAGGTGTAGTCTTCATTTTATATCACCAAGGTGTAGTCTTCATTTTCACTAAGGCGGTAGTCTTAATTTTATATCACGAAGGCGTCAGTCTTAATTTTATATCACTAAGGCGGCAGAGTCTTCATTTTATATCACTAAGACGTCAGTCTTAATTTTATAAGGCTTCAGTCTTAATTTTATATCACGAAGGTGGCAGAGTCTTAATTCTATATCACTAAGGCGGCAGAGTCTCGATTTTATATAATTAAGGCGTCAGTCTCCATTTTATATCACTAAGGCGTCTGTCTCCATTTTATATCGCTAAGGCGTCAGTCTTAATTTTATATCACTAAGGGTTCAGCCGTGATTTTATATCACTAAGGTGGCAGAGTCTTAATATTATATCACAGTCTTAATTTTATATCACACGAAGCTGCCCCTTCCGATATGTGATTAAATTTTTTTTGTGCCAAGATAACCTGGCAATATAAAAATTAGTTTGTGTGTGTTATATCCACTTATGATAAGTATCTTTCATATCATTAATTGCTAGATAAGTATCTTTCATATCATTAATTGCTACTCATGACAAGTGTCTTTCATACCATTAATTGCTACTCATGACAAGTGTCTTTCATACCATTAATTGCTACTTATGACAAGTATCTTACATACCATTATTTGCTTTTATTGTTATAGTCGTTTTATTAGAAATTTTGCTTTAAGATTGCTTGCAAAGGATATTATTTCCTCCCCTCTTTAATCATCCTTTGTCTGCAAGGTTTGGTATCATCTTCTGTTGCAATGTTTTGAAGGGTTTCGTTGCAGGATATTTTCTTAAGTAATATAGGAAGCGATTCCTTTTAATCTTCGGTTTTAGCTGACTTCTCTGATAATGTTCTTGTCACATACACCGGGACATTCTTCATATTCGCGAATATTAAGCCGCAAAGTTCGTTTAATATCCAGTTTACCATAACTTACGCCATTAGTTTGGATTCTTACTATATATATATAATATATATATATATATATATATATATATATATATATATATATATATATATATATATATATACATACATATATATATATATATATATATGTTATATATATATAATATATATATATATATATATATATATTTATATGTATATATATAGAAGATAGGCAGCAGTTTTCTGAAATATATATCTTACTTTCTCTATTTTGGCATTTTTATGGTTCCTTTTATTATTAATATTATTATTATTATTATTATTATTATTATTATTATTATTATTATTATTATTATATTTATTATTATATATTACTTATATATATGTTATATATATATATATATATATATATATATATATATATATATATATATATATATATATATAGCTATATATCTATATATATATATATATATATATATATATATATATATATATATATATATATATATATATTATATACATATATATATGTATAATTTGAAGTGAAGATATCAGACGTTGCATCTTGATGTATGTCCTTGAAGCAACGTTTGTTTGTTTGTTTGTTTTAATCCATAGTAATTGAAATACTAACAGACCGAAATCAGTTGCAATCTCCTTACACAGGAGGTCTCCTAACTGAGGGCGAGCATGCACAATAGCTCTTCAGCGGCGTGCTTGGTATGGTGTTGACGTACCACCTCGGTGGCCGCGAGTTCGATTCTCTGGCATTACACTGAGGAGTGAGAGATGTGTATATCTGGTGAAAGGAGTTCACTCTCGACGTGGCTCGGAAGTCAAGTAAAGCCATTGGTCCCGTTTGCTGAATAACCACTGGTTCCATGCAACGTGGAAACACCATACAGACAAACAAACAAACAAACCTGAAGGTTTATCCACTGCTCCACTAATCCCTAAGCATCCCTCAGGGAACTCAGAAATTGAATAACCAATTTCTCTTCTTCATCTACGATCTTAGATGAACATTTAATGATGCTGAATGTGCATTTACTATTCAATTTATTGGTAATTTTCGCTTACTAGGGCAGTAAGCCTACAAACTACTTTGTTGTTGTTGTTTTTGTTGTTGCTGTTCTTCTTCTTGCCATCGTTGTTCGTGTTGGGGGATAGAGAAGCCCTATGGAAAAGCCTAAAAAGGTCTGAAAACTTGTTTCGCCTTGAGCTGAAGATACAGGAATTTTAAGATAGGATATTTATGATTTTATTTATTGCTCACAGCAATTACTCCGGACAGTTCGATGATGCATAGCCATAATTGGGGCGCAGCCAAAACTCCCCCTACCCCCGCCCCCCACCCCCTTCCCACATGCCCTCATGTTTCTCCTATTGTTCTTCGCATCTCACCTTCCTTCCTTCCTTCCCTCTTCTCTGGTATATGTATAAACGCAAATGTATATGAATATTTTCTTTCTATATTTGTGTATTTTAACAGTATGCTGAAAATTACTGTGTCAATGTAAACCATTGGTTTCTCAACTTTGTAGGAGGTGGGGGGGGGGGGGGAGCGAGCCTCTGGAATTTCCAAGGGATTCGCGAGCCCTGGGGAAAAATGAAAAATTCTCTAATTATATTCTTTATTTATTCTCTTAACAATATTGAGGGACTGATATTTAGAAACTTATGGAAAAAATGCAAACGTTCTCCTTATGACGTTACTAGAGTCTACTATTCTAGTTAGACTGGTTTGGGCTGACCATGTTTTGTAATGATTGACCTCCCTCCCTATCCATCGAAACCCCTTCTCTTCCTCTCTTTTTTTATTTATTTTTTTTTTATTATTTTCCGTTAATAAATCTGGGAGAGAATTGTACTCATAGATGCAAAGGAGGGGGGCGGGTGGCGTGGCGGGAAGGACCAACTCTTAGAGGGGGCCGTTGTCATAAACAAAAGGATAAGAACCACTGTTCTAGACTAATCAGCATTGAATCTGGAATTCATAACTCAAAGTATTTTGTTCTTACGTGATAACCTTAAATCACGGATTAACAACTCCTGAGCTGAGAAAATCCGCATCACCTGCATCATACAATTACACAGCAGGCTCATCAGCAGTACATGGAATACCTTTACACATAAATCGCAATGGTCTTCATACCGGGTGTCTATAAAGTCCCAGTACCATTACAAGTATTTATTGCTCAAAATGGTACTGGGACTTTATGGACACCCTGTATGACAAATGTCTCTCGAGACTGATATAGGTATTGTTTGGTAAATCTATCGATAGATAAAATCTGTTTTCCGCGTAAAAAGTTATTGCCTGTTGAAAGGTATTTCTTCCACAACCGTTTAATAAGCGGGTCTTTCTTAATTTGGTAGAGCAAATGCGTAACCCAAACCACTGACTGACCTACTGTAATGAGGCTGATATTGAGTCAATATTCAGCACAAAAGCTCCATCTACGATTCAGAGTTTGTAATATTGCAGTGACCACAGTCTTATGTTCTTTGGGACCTCTCCCTGCTGTGCCTTATTCGTCATTACTGAAATGTTCCCTGTTGTGTCAGAAGCAATACAAGATGAAAGCACCATTTTATTCTACTCTTCTCTTTCGAGACTCAAAGAATATATATATATTTTTTGATCGGTCGCAAATCCCCAAGATGTATATACTATAGTAATTTCACATCAACCGTGCATCTGATGTCTAGGCCAGTCTCTTACGACGCTCCTGTTTGGCCGTTGATAAGGCAATCACAGGGCTGGAAACTCTCAGTCTCTCTCGAGAGTTCACATAGGCAGGATGTGTTCCGCCTCTCCTCAGGGATACGTCTTTCAAAAGTATCCGTCAGGAGAGGTAGAACATACATCCTGCCTATGTGAACTCTCTCGAGAGACTGAGAGTTTCCAGCCCTGTGATTGCCTTATCAACAGCCAGTGAGGAACTGGCCTAGACATCAAATGCACGGTTGATGCGAATCTACAAAGAGTATTGCAGCAGCCCGTTTTTTTTTTTTTTTTTTTTTAATATGTCCCTAGGTTAGGTTAGGTTAGTCCAACAACGGAACATACAAAAAGTTTGGGTGTGGGAAACATAATGCGATTATTCTCATGAAGATTCTATGGTTAGTTTTGGAGATATAACGTTCCCGATTTTATAATGGAAGGACCCAGTACTCGTTTACAGTCCGAAAATAAGCTACAGGGTCTCGATACCTCTAACGCTCTTTACAAACAACCAGAATTTCACATTTCTGGTGGCTTTTTTTCGGTGCAAGGTTATTTCTTACTTTGATCTAACTTTGCTTTTTTCATGTTAGATAATTCATCTCCCCTTTTTATTTTTAGTGGTATCCCTGGACTTTCTCCTCCCTTTGATTCCTCCTCATGAACAACTAGCCAAAATTCCAAGATTCTTTCTTCAGCATTCTCTTGATATATTCAAACATGCAGGCTTCCTGGCGCAAATTATGCCTTTTACACAGGAGTAACTCTGCTCGTCACCTTGTATTGCCACTGATTATTGCCACTGATAATGTCTTGTCAGGCAAGCGTAAGCATCTATGATCTAGTCATTGCTGGGTGTCATATATGATGATACTGATTCCTCATGGAACTACACCCGAGAATGAGTTGGAAGGCATTCATCATCATCATCCAGGTGCCATATCCCCAAGGACATCGGCAATCTTGGCTCGCCATTACTCTCTATTTCCTGCTCTCTGCAGCATCTGAGCTGCAGACATTCTTCTTCCAGTCATTCTCACCAATCCATCCATATATTTTTGTGTAGATCTTCCTCTCGGTCTCCTTCTATTGATTTTACCAGTGAGAGAGAGATGCTCTAGTTCTTGTCTTCTCAGTATGTGACCCACAAAATTGAGGTAAAGGTGAGAGGTCTCTCTCTCTCTCTTGGATGAGAAATAACGCTACGGCGGTTGCTGACGTGTATGATAACGGATGCTCTCTCTCTCTCTCTCTCTCTCTCCTCTCTCTCTCTCTCTCTCTCTCTCTCTCTCACACACACCGCCGACCCGCCACCCTACTTTTTAAAGCCCAGCCAGCCGGTATGTGCATAATATGCTGACAGGAAATGTAATCAACATGCCTAAACTTATTACAATAGTAAAGTTTTCATATTAGTTCGCAAAACTGAAGTAAATAAGCGTCACGAAAAAAGAGAACCGCAATTATAAATGAGCAAATTTATTATTCATATTTCGATGCGTTTGAAAAATGTTACTGCTGAGCATTATTTATTTTTTTTTTTTTTGTTTCCTAAATCCAGCGAAAGGTCACGGACTAATCGGAACGCCTAATGAAAGGTGAAAGCTGCTCATACATTCTGGATTATTTTAATAACTATTATGTTTTTTTATTTATTTACAGGTTCCATGTTTAAGAGAAAAATAAATATTGCAACAAACAATTATGGCTATTAATAAGGCTTAGTAAAATCCCAGTCAGCCGTCTGTTTTCCTTGTTTATTTATAGTGTAAACCCTATGGTTTTAGTCTTGTCGTAACCTTAAAAGCTGTATTTGAAAAAAAAAACGCATATTCAGAGTATAGGATAATTATTCGTATATTATAGAAATTCCATATTATATATATATATATATATATATATATATATATATATATATACACATACATATGCATATATACACATATGTATATATCTATATATATGTGTCTCCTAAACTGTAAATGGGTATGTACCAGTATCTGCAGACGTCAAGAGAAGGGTCACTCGCAGTGGCCCCCTTCTGACCCTAGCTGTACGAAACTTTTACCCCTTTTACTTTACCTCCATTGCACTTCCTTTCTTCAATCTTGCTGTCTAATCACTCAAACACTCCTCACTCCCCACCCATCTTGGCTCTCTTTGTATGTATTCAGTTTTATTTATTTATTTATTTATTTTATTTCTTTCCCTGAGAGCATTAATATCTGTGATCTCTTCATTTGCATCGAAGAAATAAATTGACTGTGCAAAGGATATATATAACAATTAGCTTAATTGCTGCCTATGAAGAATGGGTACTCAACACTGTATAGATGGTACTATAGTAGATTCACATCAACCGTGCATTTAATGTTTAGGCCAGGCCCTTACGACGCTCCTGATTGGCTATTGATAAGCCAATCTCAGGGCTGGAAACTCTCATTCTCTCGAGAGAGTTCACATCGGTAGGATCTAAGTTCTACCTCTCCTGAAGGATACGTTTGTCAGGAGAGGTGGAACATACATCCTGCCTATGTGAACTTTCGAGAGACGGAGTTTCCAGCCCTGTGATTGGCTTATCAACAGCCAATGAGGAGCGTCGTAAGGAACTGGCCTAGACATCAGATGGACGGTTGATGTGAATCTACCTTAGATCATATTGTCTGCGCCAAGGTCATCCTTCGAGGTCAGAGGTTATTAAACAGGGTTTATCCTTGGCCATGGCTGTAAATGATGTCAGATTGAGACTTCATACTTGTTCAGAATACTCCCCTAACGAAGCAGATGTGCAAACAGAAATTAAGTACAAGGCCTACGTCTATTTCTCAGAACAGATTTATCAAATGTTTCTAGCCTTCATGTCTTGTATGTGCTTAGTTTATTTCGTTACTAATTAGCAGTTAATTTCGTTTGTTGTTTTTCCTGTCAGTCTGTCCCTCATTAGAGGATAGAGGAAAGACGCTGAAGCCGAAACGTGAAAGCTCATCCATTTGTGTATTTCAGTCACAAATGAGGAAAAGTATCCGATCAATAAACACTTCTTCCAAGGATAGGATACGGGTCAGATACTGTTTTTCCAAATATGGACTTATTTAGTGTCCAGCATAGAAGCCTTTTTGGATGAGGTTTGCTTCCAAGATTACACAATTACGAGGTTCCTGATAAGAGGGAAATTAATTTTATTCGTGCGCCCCCCCCCCCCTCCCTGCCCCCCCCCCCCCCCCTCTCTGCCCTCTCCTCTCCCCCCCGACACCGAAATTTTTACAGACTTCGTTACGTAACCTTAGCAATATTCGCTCTAAAAATGGAAACAAGAAATTCGCTGAAAATTTACTTTTGATAACGAATTCTAATTTTATTATCTTTGCTCAGCGTGTATGATATCTTTATCAATTGAATTCGTAAAAAAATCTAGATTGATTGATTGTTTATAAGAGAATAAGATCCTTTTAGCTCCAATGCAAAAAAGATGAGAAAGAAGTGAACATGTCCTGAATAAAAGTTCTTAATAATCATTCGCTGCATCAAGTAAAAAGAATGAACTTAATTCAGTTCATGACCTTTGTCGTTTTCGCAAAAAATCTTTCATATTAATCAAGCTTGTTTAAGGCAGAAGAATTAAACGTGCATTATCTGGAACGTTTTCAAAATTGACTCCACGTAGGGAGGACGACAAAGACAGGTTGACTGACGAACGAACAGAGAGAGAGAGAGAGAGAGAGAGAGAGAGAGAGAGAGAGAGACTAGACCAGTGACTGCCACTTATTCTCCCTCTGTCACAGTGAACAAATTTTCCTCGCCAGCACCACCAGCTCTTTGTAAGCTTAATTCTGACGAATAGGCGACGCACAAGATGTAAGACTTCTTTCTCATCAGTGACTGAAAGGAAGTATACTGATTTATTAAAGGAATAAGCAAGATTCTGAGTCAGTTTTCCCTTGTTCTTAGCTTCAATTCTCATTGAATAATGTCTTTTAAATGCATAGCTTTTATAAGAGGAGAGTAAGGTAAAATTTTTGAATTTCCCCGGGGATATATTCGCTTATACTAAATATTCTAGAGGCTAATCCACACTATATTGTATATGTATATATATATATATATATATATATATATATATATATATTATATATATATATATATATATATATATATATATATAGGTACAAATGTCCTTTAATATCTGATTCGCTCTACCTCGGAATTAATATATTTCCATATATGTAAACCAAAGGGGTGGGGAAATTTTTAGTTGATAATAATTTCTTCCTCTCGTGGGTTCGCCAACCACCGCCCACCGGACAGAGACGAAATCTGTCCACTGGGCGGTGGTTCGAACACACGACAGAGGACGAAATTATTTTCAACTAAAAAATTCCTCTTCGGTTTACATATATGAAAATATATTAATTCCGCCAGGTAGAGCGAATAGATATTAAAGGGACATTTTTTAGCTCCAATAATTTATATGAATCACGGTGATGTGATTCATATAGTATATATATATATATATATATATATATATATATATATATATATATATATATATATATATATATATATATATATACGTATATATGAGATAGAATTTTGAGAGAGCCTATGCATGTGTGTCCCACTGCAACAGATACAAAAGGAATGTTGAATGTGTATCAAGATAAACAACATCTCTTCCGTTTGCTCTGGAATGGTTTTGAAACGTGTTTTCTCTATTGTCTGCAAAAAAAAAAAAAAAAAAAAAAAAACTTTTTGATGGAATGAACGAAGTCCCATTGTGCAACGGTCCAAGGATGAATGCGAACCGGTTATGAATTTGTAAAACAGAATTGGATGAAAGGAACGATTGTTATGCGCTGATTTGTTTTCGTCCGTTTGATTTTTTTTATTTTTCTGGCGTTGCTTTTGTTTTTCTCTGGTTTGTTTATTTTGGTGGATAGAGGGAATTCAATATTCCTGTGCGTTTTTCTTTGTCCGTTTCGTTTTCTATGGGTAGGAATTATTCTACTTGTTAAAGGTAAACAATTTGTTTAGTGTTGGTTCTCCCAGAAAGCATAAGATTAGTTCAATTAAGATTCCCGCGGTACGGAAATGTTATTCGTTATAATAAATTAAAGAACTGTAAACAGTCTATGTAAGATCTAATAAAACTCTTTAGAATTAAATTACGTCTTCTGTTCGCAATGGCGTTGTCTTAAAAGCATTATTTAAACGTTCAACGGTACATCATATTCACAAGTTTAAAAGAGACCTACTATACCTTATAAACAACATTAAGTCCTTTTATTGGAGTGTTTCTTAAAGTGTGGTCCGCGGACTCCAAGGGGTCCTCAAGATAATGTGCCGAGGAAGCGTTGCTGTTAAGTTCGCTAAAATTTGTGTGAAAAATTGCAAAATTAATAATATTGTGAAAGTTATTTTAAGTCAAATGTAAATATTTATGTTGAAGATAAGCCAATAATAAATAATTCAGTTGCAATTTTAGTACTATAGCAGATTCACACCAACCGTGCATTTGACGTCTAGGGCAGTCCCTTGCGACGCTCCTGATTGGCTGTTGATAAGCCAATCACAGGGCTGGAAACTCTTAGTCTCTCTAGAGAGAGTTCACAAAGGCAGGACGTATGTTCCACCTCCCCTGAGGGATACTTTTGAAAGACGCATCTCTCAGGAGAGATGGAACATAGATCCTACCCATGTGAACTCTCGAAACAGACTGAGAGTTTCCAGCCCTGTGATTGGCTTATCAACAGCCAATCAGGAGCGTCGCAAGGGACTGCCCTAGACGTCAAATGCACCGTTGGTGTGAATCTGCTATAGATATTATACCTTGAAAACACTTTTAACCCCAAGAGGGAAATGATCATAAAAAGGGGTCCTCTGCACAAGAAAGTTTAAGAAACACTGTTTTATAGAGAGCTGGATAAATTCCTGTTCGTTGAAAACCTTGCCAGGTTATTCCAAAGGATATATTTACTAAAATTACTCCAATAACTTCTCTTTCTAATGGAGAAGCCAACAAGAAGTGATTAGTACAACCTACATTAGTTTAGCTTACCCGGGGAGTAAGCCTACAAACTGCTTTGTTGCTGTTGTTGTTGTTGTTGGGGGCTAGGAAATGTCTATGGAAAAGCCTAAAAAGATCTGAAAAACGTGTTTCCCCTTGAGTTGAAGATACAGGAGTTTAAGAATAGGATATTCACGGTTTATTTATTAAAATGGAAATGTAAAAAAATGAATAATGTGCAAATTGAACGGTGCAGAATAATTATTTCTAATAAGTAGAGCTTATTGATTTTAAAGCGTCTTACACTAATTTTGAATGGGTTTGCAGAGAGATCCTTCGTATTAGTATTCATTTTTCATATGCTTAAAACGGTAAAACTACCTTATCTGTTCACACCTTGTTATTTCTCTCGTAAACCACAAAGAAGGGATTAAAAAAAACCGTACGCTTTTTTGCAACAAATTAATGGACGTCAGTATGATATTAAATCCTCTACTACTAGAAAAAACGAAAAAAAAGAAAAAAAACACGTTTTCTCCTTCTAACAAAATAAAGGTAGCTTGTCTTACAGAACAGCGTAATTAGCATGATGATACCTCAACTTGAATCTCAAAAAAAAAAATAATTATAACAATAATAATGCCCCATTTTCTTCGCATTGCTCGCTTGATTATAATCCTATTTCTTTATTATTAAAAAAAAAACTCTTCACAACCCAGACAGCAAGATTCATTCACCTTCGTTTTTACTATCACGGTAAGGAAAAAAAGATAAAAAGGTAATGGGGTCTTGAATCTAGACCAAAATAAACGTTTATTTCTTAGCAATGCATTTCTTTATTGAGTTTAACTCCAGTCATCACGAGGGATTAAAGATTACATATAGGTTCTAACAGTAATTTTTTACCGTATAAACATTTAAAGACTTAATTGGTGCTACGAGATTCAAGGTTTCGTTTAACAGAATCTTGGCAGTCCGTGATCTCCTCTGCAGCTTTCCAATAGAAAACAGGATTACTTTAGTTTATACGTTCAAATAAACTAAAGACTTTACCCTAAGTTCTGTAATTAAATCTCATTGGTTTTAATGGTATTATATAGAGTTCATGACAATTTTTCCACGAACATTTTTCAAGTTATGTTGCTATATATCCTTTTTCTTTGTCCCAGCGAATTCTTGATTACTATATTCATCTGTGCATCGTTCAAAAATATAGCGTTAGTATTAGATCAATTTAGCAATTTAGAAAGGTGAAATGGTAAAATAAAAAGGCATTTTTATATCAGAACTACTTTTAGTCCGACATCATAAAAGATTTTCATTTGTAAATAAATGATAATTATTACTTTACCTTGACGTGGTGTGGAAACACAAAAGCGCTCCGTCAAGTTTTTCCAACTCGGTCACAAATGTGAACATCAGTTCTAGCGATAGATCATCAGTTAGATATATATATATATATATATATATATATATAGATATATATATATATATATATATATATATATATATATATATATATACACACACAGTTATTCGACTGCAAAATAAGATGGGACATAACCTTCTTAGGTGTATAATTTGCGTCAGGTTAATTAAGAGAATTAGGTCAGTAGCTTCCAAATGATGGTAGAAGGTGGTAGAAGGTCTCAGTCTCCCCCCACCCCCTACATTCATAGTATACGTGGCCTTTTGAAGCAGTTACAGGTCGTGAAGTAACAATTTACTGTCGGTTCCCCTTTGCCATAGAGTCATTTAATTACCCATAATGCTGTTTTATTTCGCGACACCTGCGATAATTATCAAGTAGACTACACCCTTGTCTCTATATTTGTCGGGTAATGACTTGATTCTCCATTTTGAGCAGTTTAGTATCAAGCTTTTTAGAAAATAAATTTACGTAAGCAAATATACTGTATAAATTTTACTACGACACTCTTCATCTCTCTCATATTTTACATCTCTCTCTCTCCTACACACTCTCTCTCTCTCTCTCTCTCTCTCTCTCTCCTTCCCTCTTTTCGCTCTCTCTCTCTCTCTCTCTCTCTCTCTCTCTCTTCCCTAAATCCTTGCACAAAACCCTTGAGGTTTAATACATTTTATAAATAAGATTTTCGCAACTTATTTCTCTCTCTCTCTCTCTCTCTCTCTCTCTCTCTCTCTCTCTCTCTATTTACAACGGCTAAAGTCAACTCTTTCCTTTTTGCAGTTATTAAGTGGTTGGGTATTAGAGCGGGAATCGATTCATGGGACGGAAAAGATCGAATGAACTTTGATTGAAGCTCTGATCGACTCATCCATTCCAGTCAGATTCCCATCCTTTTGGTAAATGTTACTAAGTCTGTTCTGTTTTCTGTTCGTTTTTCTGTATGTGTCTCATTTCCTAACAACGTATATCTTCTTGTTAGTTATCTCCATCTCCAGTGACAGATTAAAACTTTCTGGGCTCCATTTTATATATAATATATATATATATATATATATATATATATATATATATATATATATATACATATATATATATATATATATATATATATATATATATATATATATATATGTGTGTGTGTGTGTGTGTAACTAGATTATTCTGTTAAAACAGGATGCGTATCAAGTATAAAAAGCCCATTAAAATGTTGTTTTAAATCTAAGGACTATATTTCAGTGGACTTCCCCCCCCCCCTTATCAAGCAGTGGAAGAAAGTCCAGCGAAATATAGTCTTTAGATTTAAAACATCGTTTTAATGGGCATTTTATACTTTTATTGTGATACATTGCTTTGTTATGGCGCAAATCATAAAAAAGAAAATACAGATTTTGTAAAGGTGAGAGAGAGAGAGAGAGAGAGAGAGAGAGAGAGAGAGAAATCTTTGCAGCTGCGCAATTCTTGATATACAGACTAACGAATTCTGAGCCAGGTAGCCCCTAGGCCAAGCCTAATTAGCCCATTGGCTAATCCGCCTCTCTCTCTCTCTCTCTCTCTCTCTCTCTCTCTCTCTCATCCTCTCTCTCTCTCTCTCTCTCTCTCTCTCTCTCTCTCTCACCTCAAAATCTGTCATTTCTTTTATGATTTGTGCCATATTAAAGCAGTCTATCACATCAAAATAAAAGCAAGTTGCGTACTCTAATTGTCCAACATGTGACATAATCATAGAACATATCTTAACAACAATGAACGATTTCAAGTTTTTCTTAGAGTTCTTGTGTTGAAAATGAAAATTCTTTCTCGGTATAAAACCGAATTACGGAGCGTAACTGCACCATATAAGATTTTCAATTTATACCTGATATAGAGAGAGTTTTAAATAGATAAAGGTCATGACTGCATTATGCAATATTACCGACGTGATTCGTTTGTCGTTTGTCGCTGTAAGGTACAGTTTCCGGTCCTCTCGAGACCCTGGAAGATGAAGCCTCCGATGTGACTCGTCTCTCAGACGTGGCCAGGGAAACATTCCATTTCAACTTTAGCAGTCCAGGGTCAACATTCGCACGAGACGCTGTACTACGCATCTCTTTATATAGTAGTATTTACGAACGAGCGACGTCGATATTTGCGTCCAGTGGAGAAGGGACCCTAGTGACGCAACCGTGCGTCGAAGAATTGTGTGAAAGAACAGGACGCCGTGAACCGACCTCCAGCTTATTCGGGACACGTGCAGGGTTTTCCCCCTCACGCATAGGTTGTAAACGGTATATTCCTGACTTAATGTTAAGTAGTCTTCGTAATTAATGCTCATACTTAGTATGCTACTCATACTAACAACAAGGATCAAATAAAAAGGACGCAAATTAAACGCGTTCATATATTCTCAGTCGTAAGTGGAGACACTTTATAATTCTGAAGGACTGATGCCTTCACAGTTTCATTCAAAATTTGACTCGTCCCAATAACAGTCCAGTATCATAATATATTCCTTACCTAAAATATTTGTTTTCTTGTTTTATTTCGACGCAACTTGAATATCTGTGTTTAAAGCTATATCAGTGTAAAAAATGCTTTACCAAAGCGTTTATTAAATTGTAATAACTATGAAGTTAAATATTCGGTCCCTAATGATAAGTCATATTCCATCCATATCAGTGAAGTATTAGGTGTAATATTGTATGCAGCAGTGAATGTAAGAGCATAAATTTTCTGTGCCTTCGAATTTCAACTTTCATGAGATTGTCCTGTTACCGACATGCGCCAAAAAGGAAGTATTTACAAACCGTTTTATTATTCAGTCGTCAAAATACGTAAATATGGAATCTATTCTAAACCACCACAGGCAGTTTGAAAAAGATACATAAAAACTGGTCATACTGATTAACAGATTAACTCTGTAAAGTTTCTAGAAAGATGCATAAGAAATGGTCATACTAATTCTCAAATGAATTCTGCAAAATGTTTATAAAGATACATAAAAAATGGCCATACTAATTCACAAATGAATTCTGTAAAATGTTTTATAAAGATACATAAAAAAAACGGCCATACTGATCAACAGATGAATTCTATAAAAATAGAAAACCTTAAGATCAGATGTGGTATGAGACTTCATTTGAATAAATGAAATATAATGAGGATCAGGATTGTTTCTTCTGTATGAAAAAAAAATAACATATTTTGTTTTGAAAGAAAAATGTTACGACCAAGTCCCCCTGTAATCCAAGATGAATAGACTGTAGATAAAATTCCTCATTGTCTGCCAAAACAAAGAATTTGTTTAACCGATTCTGCAATGTCCATAAAATCAAAGGTCATTCGAATTCTTTCGTGGGGAGTATTGACAATTATTTTGAATAAATGTAATCTCTGGTAATGATAAAGTAATTAATTTTGCATCGTTAAATTCACGGCGCAAAGAATGTTCGCTCGTAATGGGGGACTACATATTTTGGTACTGCTTTGTATTTTCCGTTTTAATAAGTCAAGTTTGGTATAAACTCTAATCCACAAATAGGTGACGTAAAGAAAACCAGAGGTAAATAATAGTCTTTCAGTATATATATATATATATATATATATATATATATATATATATATATATATATGATATATATATATATATATATATTATATATATATATATATATATATATATATATATATATATATATATATATATATATATATATACATATATATATATATATATATATATATATATATATATATATATATATATGTATATATATATATATATATATATATATATATATATATATATAATAAATAAAAGTAATACCTTGACAATGTCCTAGTAAAGACGGAAAAGCGCTTGGATTTCTGCCTGTCATTGTCCTGTGGTATTGCGCTTATTTTAATGAAGTCACGTGCATCTGCTGTGATTTGTAAGCATATATATATATATATATATATATATATATATATATATATATATATATATACATATATATATATATGACTGGTAAAAATGAAATGTTCGGTTACAACAGAATTCCATCTAATAAGAGGAGCCCATAAAAACACCAGAATATATAGAGAAAAATACTATATTTCAGAGACTGCTGTCTCCCTCTTCAGGTAGGTGAATGAGAAAAGTTTACAGAAATGGTGGTATTTTTACCAAGAGATCCTTTTATTAGATATTTATAATATATATATATATATATATATATATATATATATATATATATATACACACACATATATATATATATATATATATATATATATATATATATATATATATATATATATATATATATATATATATATATATATATATATATATATATATAGATATATATATAAATATATATATATATATAATATATATATATATATATATATATATATCTTAATGAATGGCATGGCTTAACAAGAATAATTATTACTAGAAAAATAATTAATTTTAGTGAAAACATGTTCCAAGTGACAGAGAAAAAAAATATCAAACAGTCGTTAAAAAGTACAGTAATAATAATTGTTGCAAGGGTAAAAAGTTTAACCTCTTGCCCACAGACTGTCATACATAAAGTAAAAAAATGGTGGCAAATGGCGTACATAAAATGCCACACATAATGAATCTCGGATTTCCATTAGTCTGACGTAGGCAGAAGGTCGAGAGCGCAAACTATCCATAATCGAAACTCCTTATATTCATATGTCATGCCTTTACTTTCATAGAATAACGGTGATTATCAGGAAGACGAGGAGAGCTGTTGATAAGATTATTATTCTAATTTATTTTTGGTAATGAATGTCGAAGAAATATAAAAAAATGTAAAGTCGTTG
>NC_087206.1:73404686-73409686 GCF_015104395.2 Macrobrachium nipponense
AAATTGAAAAGATAATACATATACTTACCATCGCAAACCTTACTTTTCTTAGTTGATAGTATGAGTAATTATTCTTTTTAATTGTTGTGAAAGAAATTGAAAAGATAATAGATAAATTCGGCAGAAATATAGCGTATCATGAATGTATTTTCCTCTAATCTTATTTTAATTGCTGTGAAAGAAATTGAAAAGATCATAAGTAAATTCAGCAGAAATATAGCGTATCCTGAACGTACTCTCCTCCTATCTTATTAACGAAACTACCTAGTTGCGTGAAAGTGGGTTATTCTGTCAGTAATTCAGGAAAGCGCCACTAATTAGTTTGGAGGAAGAATTCAGGAAACACGAGTGTGTGTGGTTGGAATGTGTACAGCCGGGTGGGGATCAGATTAATTCCAGGAGATGTTTGCCAAAGAAACACAACAGAGGCGAAGAAATGTGGGCAACCATCCTTTGAAGAAGTCGCTCATGGGAGGAGAAGACGTTAGAGTAACTTTGCACAGTAGAATTTTGACTAAGTTTATCAAGCTCTGAAAGCCTCTTGCGTTTCCTTGAAAGAAAAAAAAATCTTAAAACGAGGACTCCCTTTCAGTGAGAAAAGCAAATTTCACAGTTGCGCAAAACGTTTACTAGTCCTGTCTGATGGAGAAATAAAATAGATGTTATTGATGCTGTTGCAATAACCAATGGGAATAGAAAATGAAATGTAAAGATTCGAGTTAAAGTTGCGTTTCTTACTGCAAATCTTCCTGAAATTCATTGTGCCAGGTCGGTTCCTACAAATGGAATAGCTATACTCGGAAAATTGTGACAAATCTAGACAGAATTCGGCACATGGGCCACCGTTTGACCAAAACTTAGATAATAGGGTAGGTTTGAAAACCACCACCCTATTCCCCTTCCCTAACCTTCTCCCCCCCTACCCCCCCCCCCCCCCCCCCCCCCCCCCCCCCAAATCTCCCTTCCCCTTCCCTTTTTAATATATGTGGTAAATACACTCTGCCGGTTTATCATACCTCATTTCATGTACTCTATACCATGGAAATGTATTATTTAAATTTAATTACTTTCCTGTGATTAACAATGCTGTATCAAGGTTTATGTTTAGGTTTGGGGGGGAGGGGGTGTTTCGATTTAGTGAGGGGTAATTGGGACAGTCACCTAAGGAATACCTGGATAAAAGGGACAGTCACCACAGTAATACATGGATAAATGGGGGTTTGTTCCAAAGTCATTGCCTCTGTTTATTTAATTCAATTAAGTATCCTTCTCTGCGCATCATTTTTTCATAGTCTCATCCATTATCTGTTTTGACATTACACAAAATACTGAAATGTTACTCAAAGGCAAACTCAACTGGGAGGTCACGTGTTCATCGCTTTTATGCTTTAGGATGACTTTTGTTAGTTTTCTTACAGAGTTCAAAATTTTCTGAAGGATCAAAAACAGACTTTGATCCCCATCTAGGTTTTTTTTTTTATTATTTTTTGCTTCTTCCTCTCTTCTACTCAGCTTCCACAAATTTATACATTCCAAGAAATTTCAAAGTTTCTCCGTTTCCCTTTTCTGAATATTCCGTTTCCAAATAACGTGAGAAAAACAAAGTTTATCTTCCTTTGGGCGCAGCTCCAGTGTTTGTACCCGCCAACGAACTCAGCCTTAACGAAAATGTAAAAACCGGATAATGAAGAGCAACATCTAGTTTTTATTTGACCTTGATTAACGTTGGTCGAATTGTTGTCGCAAGTTTATTTTTTTTTTTAGATGTTGTACAGGATGATTTTGAAAAGCGTTTGGCGAATAGGTGCCATAACTTTATTTCTTTTTTGGATGTTTTACAGGGAGATTTTGAAAAGCGTTGAGCGAATAGGCGTCGTAACTTTATTCCTTTTATAGATGTTTTACAGGATGATTTTGACGAGTACTCCATTATCCGTCTCAACATTTGAAAAGATTACAGACTCGGACACTCGAAGCAACGTTGAATGAGAAACACTTTCTAGTTCAATCCAAGTTGTTAACGTTACTGCAAAGGAAAATGTTCTTCAAGGAGAAAGAAAGATATATTCATACATTAATTCAGCCATTCGTTATCTATGAATAGGTTCGCACGTATTCTAATAAAACGTATGGCTCGCTCTGTGGGAAAAGTGAATACTAGGTCCATTGTAAATGAAGAATATTTGATCTAACAATGTTTTTTCAGAACTTTTTTGTTTTAGTAAGTTTTTAAATTTTGTTTAGTACATTTAACACAAGGGACCACAAATGTCAATAGTGATATATTGGCTATTTACTTCAATTATTGGAATCTGCAATCGTTTTGCAGTTTAATTCCAAACTAAATGTATAATTACAGTTTCATTTTTTTCATCTACAAAATAAATTCGTTTCATTATACTCCTCGTCCTTGTATCATACTTGCATTATTTTTCAGTTAAATTCATTCATGAATTCTACATGAGATGTCACTTCCGTTAATAGAGGTGTCTAAAACGGTGATTCAATTAAATCATCTTGAAAGAAACATTTGCTGACAAGTAAATTTAATCGACTATAAGGGACCTCATGTATGTGTGTGTGTGTGTGTGTGTGTGTTGTGTGTGGAGAGAGAGAGAGAGAGAGAGAGAGAGAGAGAGAGAGAGAGAGAGAATAACAACCCCAAAATATTCCCCTTACTATACAACTCACAAAGCGTGGAAAAAAACAGCAATCTTCCTTTCATCAACCCCGCTGAATGCAGCATTAAAACGATATGTTCCACCAAAGGTTAATTTTTCCATTTTTCCAGGAGGAAGATCTCTTGACTTATGAATTCCCACGCAAGCTGTACAGGCGAGTTCCCCTTATATACTGCAGTAATCTGCCTTTCCTTGGCGTTCTAAAGAATAATGGCCACTTCCGCCCTCGTGGAACGCCATCTGGAAAATGGCAAGAACTTAAAGGGAGAATCTGAAATGCATCAGTTTTCATTGCCAACATTAGCTCACTTACTTTATGAAGGAAGGGGCAGCTGCATTTGCTTTTATACAGAGCCTAAGTGCAGTCCATTATCTCTTTATGAATAACATAAGATTGTAATGAGAAAGCAGTGAGGACATGAATAACCGAATGAGACTATATCGACGAGGACTCAGTAAAAAGTACAGAAATGTAGGTTTTATGACTAATATTGTTTCTTGTACTACACCGATCTGTTATTGTGAGTTATTAGGATGGCATAAATGCGGATCAGACAGGCAACACCCATTAGACATAAAAACAACTTCTCCCAATGAGATAAATATCATTTAGGAGATGAGACAGGAGAGGTGGAACATACATCCTACCTATGTGAACTCTCTCGAGAGACTGAGAGTTTCCAGCCATGTGATTGGCTTATCAACAGCCAGTCAGGAGCGTCGTAAGGGACTGGCCTAGATATCAGATGCACGGGTAATGTAAATCTACCATAGTGTTAACTTCACACCGAGGCTAATTAATCTTTAAACTCGCTCGGAAATTGATTTCATTAACAAATTACCCTTGTAACCCGAGCGGGTAAACCTTCAATTTGATGTGCTGATTGGATTTCCAGGCTCCAGATTTCCCTCGAGAATTTTCATTCGGTCTCTAATGAAACTCTTGACGGCTTAGTTAGAGGAAGGATGAAAATTAAAAGGTTGAAAATCCTCCTGGGGGCAAAGGCGGGCGGAAAGCATCCGATTGAACGCCCCAGAAGAGTGCGCTTATGGGCGAGCGAAATAATTGCTTCAATGCGCTTTGCTCTCTATGTAGAGTCTCTTGTTTCATCCTTTGATATCTATTCACCAAATGCCTGGCTTTGAATACGTATAAAAAACTAACGAAATAGCGCTTTGCTCTCTACGTAGAGTCTCTTGTTTCATCCTTTGATATCTATTCACCCAAGTGCCTCCTATGAATACATAAAAAAGCTTACGAAATAACGGATTAGTCTCTTGTTTCTATCCGCGATATATAACTTCAACCCCAAATGCCTGGCTTTGTATTACATATAAAAAAGTTACGAAAATAAAAAAGAAAGTTAGTTATCAGCGAACCTTTTTGTCTCTATATCTGCTCTTAATCTTACCTTCTAAGGTTACCAGTATTCTCTGAGAGAAGTGAATTTTAAAGGGTCCATGCTACTTCTACCATTTCCCTTCTCTCTCTCTCTCTCTCCTCTCTCTCTCTCTCTCTCTCTCTCTCTCATCACCAGGTAACATCGCCTTCATTAGTAGAATTACTCCTCCGAGACCTGTATAAGATTAAATTGGCTGAAGTTTTAAAGGTCTAGGTCATAAGTTTAAGCAAGTATCTCCATTCATTTTCAGACTAATGTCTTCACCCAACATGTCAAGAATTTGGGGCAGAGAAGCAGCACTGAAGATCACCATCAACTGACAGAACTCGAAGGAAAGCGAATACTCTTCAGTTGAACAGGTTCTGGCGCCGGACCAAAGGTACGTTCTTCTACAGTAGATTCACATTAACAGTGCATCTGATGCTTAGACCCGTCCCTTACGACGCTCCTGATTAAGCCAATCACAGGGCTGGAAACTCTCAGTCTCTCGAGAGAGTTCACACAGGCAGGATATATGTTCCATCTCTCCTGAGGGATACTTTAAAGAAGTATCCCTCAGGAGAGGTGTAACATACATCCTACCCATGTGAACTCTCTCGAGAGACTGAGAGTTTCCAGCCCTGTGAGTGGCTTATCAACAGCCAATCAGGAGCGTCGTTAGCTTAAGCATGATTTGACTTTTACCGGTTTGTGTGATTATGTAGTGTTCTTGACGATAAGCATAAGATTTGCTACACCGATTTACATAATATATTATTTAAGCCTATATTCCCTCATGGGGGGTTAGCGCCGTCAATGCACCTCATTCGGTGCACTGTAGGCATTACTTAAGGTTCTTTGCAGCGTTCCTTCGGCCCCTAGCTGCAACTATTTTCATTCATTCTAACTGCACCTCCGTTCATATTCTCTCTCTTCC
>NC_087206.1:73414686-73425768 GCF_015104395.2 Macrobrachium nipponense
GGTTCCAAGAATATATATACATATATATTTGATCGGTCGCAAAATCCCCGAGATGTAGTATATACTATAGTAGCTTCACATCAACCATGTATCTGATGTCTAGGCCAGTCTCTTACGACGCTCCTATTTGGCTGTTGATAAGCCAATCACAGGACTGGAAACTCTCAGTCTCTCGAGAGTTCACAGAGGCAGGATGTATGTTCCACCTCTCCTCAGGGATACGTCTTTTAAAAGTAACCGTCAGGAGAGGTGGAACATACATCCTGCCTATGTGAACTCTCGACAGCGACTGAGAGTTTCCAGCCCTATGATTGGCTTATCAACTGCCAATCGAAGACATTACAGACGAGGTAAAGATGAGCAGCAATAACCCAAACGCAAACTTCTGAGTTTATTCCTGAAATCTGCTTATCCACTGAACTCACTTGAAGTGGTTGACTTTTTTTTTTTTTTTTTTTTTTTTTTTTTTTTTTTTTAATAGAATTATTCGGTCCAATGTTGTGAATTCTGAGCGAATATTGTGCCTCTTGGAAAAGAGCACGACGGTTGCTGACCTGGATGATAATGGATGTTCTCTCTCTCTCTCTCTCTCTCTCTCTCTCTCTCTCTCTCTCATCTCTCACACACACACACACACACGCACCGCCGACCCGCCACCCCTCTTTTCAAAGCCCAGCCAGCCGATGTTTACATAATATGGTGACACGAAATGTAATCAACATGCCTAAACTTATTATAATAGTAAAATGCCTAAACTTCTTATAATAGTAAAGTTTTCATATTAGTTCGCAAAACTGAAGTAAATAAGCGTTTAATTTTATCTCCGCTATGTCACCACGAAAAATGAGAACCGCAATTATAAATGAGTGAATTTATTATTCATATTTCGGTGCATTTGCAAAATGTTACTGCTGATCATTATTTATTTTTTTTATTTATTTACTTATTTATTTTTGTCTAAATCCAGCGAAAGGTCACGGACTAATTGAAACGCCTAATGAAAGGTGAAAGCTGTTCATCCATTCTGAATTATTTTAATATCTATTATGTTTTTTGTTTTATTTACAGGTTCCAAGTTTAGGAGAAAAAATAATTATTGAAACAAACAATTAAGGCTATTAATGAGGCTTAGTAAATGCCAGTCAGCTGTCTGTTTTCCTTGTTCATATATAGTGTAAACCCTATAGTTTTAATCTTGTCGTAACCTTAAAAACTTTATTTAAAAAAAACGCATATTCAAAGTATAGGCTAATTATTAGTATATTATAGAAATTCAATTCCCATATATATATATATATATATATATATATATATATATATATATATATATATATCTGTATATAGATTATATAGATATATAGATATATATATATATATATATATATATCTATATATATAGATTAAATAGATATATAATATATATATATATATATATATATATATATATATATATATATATATATATATATAGATATATAGTATATATATATATATATATATATATATATATATATATATATGAATAACTTGATCACGAAGTATATAAAACGTGATGCTATGTATAAATAAAGGTTTTTTGCCACGAAGGAAAAAATGAAAAAGCGAGATAGCCAAGTACTTTCGGTCCTGTTTGGACCCTTTACTGAGGCAAACTGATTTTACAGAGAACAACATAGTCAAAAGAAAGCTTAATATACAAACTGACACTACAAGATTAGCAAGCAATAAGGGCGATTTTCAGTCTACAGGAAGGAGGAGCCGCCTGAGGGTAGCCACACCTTGAAGGATACATGCAGTAAACAAGTGATTCTCCCAGAAAACAGTACATTTTGAAAAAACACGGGAGCATATACAATTTAATATCATGAATTTTTACACAAATCTTCCCCCCCAAAAATTATTATTAATGACATGACGAAAGAAAATATAAATATAGTATATATATCGAGCAAGAGAAAGAGGGAGAGAAAATATCGAACCAGAGAGAGAGAGAGAGATATAGAGAGAGAAATAATAACTATATGCATGTGGGACTAATTTATTAGTTGTTCATTTATTTTAAGGTCCTTCATAAACATCTTACAAATATATGGGTCCAAATGGTACATTCCCAGACTAATATTTAGGTTGTTTTTATTAGTGATTTGTATAATTGCCGATTCCAGTAAATTTCTTGAAACATAATCATTAGATCTAGCAACTACCGAGGTATCACCCCAATTAATACAATGAGATTTTTCACTCAGATGGATAAACAGTGCATTTGAAGTCTGGGCTGTTCTAACTGAATACATATGCTGCTTAATATGTAAACATAAATTTTTACTTGGCTGACCAACGTAAAACGATGGGCAATCCTTACAAGGAATTTTGTAAATGATGTTGTTATTTGTTACGGGACTATTCTTAATTAGCATATCTTTAATGGTATTGTTATAAGAGAACACTACATTAACATTAAACGATTTAGCTCTTTCATATCCGCTTAATTTTGAGCACTGTGTCCCCAGATATCCGAGGTATCTGGGAGCGCTCGACAGTGCGAAAAAATAATGATCTAACTTGCTGTACCTCGGAATTAATATAAATATTTTCATATATGTAAACCGAAGGTGAATTTTTCAGTTGATAATAATTTCGTCCTCTCATGGGATAGAACCACCGCCCAGCGGACAGATTTCGTCTCTGTCCACTGGGCGGCGGTTCGAACCCACGAGAGGACGAAATTGTTATCAACTAAAGAACTCCCCTTCGGTTTACATATATGAAAATATATTAATTCCGAGGTAGAGCAAATTAGATATTAAAGGACGTTTGTAGCTCGAATGATTTATGTGAATCACGGTGATGTGATAATTATTCATATATATATAATATATATATATATATATATATATATGATATATATATATATATATATATATATATATTATGTATATATATATGAGATAGAATTTTGAGAGAGCTTATGCATGTCTGTCTCACTGCAACAGATACAAAGAGAAAGTTTGTGTGAAAAGAATAGACCTAAATAAGGCAAAACATCCATCCTTTTTCTTTTTCACTGTTCTTGGAAAACATAAAACTGAACGTTGTCAGTGATAATAACTGCTGTGACGAGCACATTCTGTATTTTTTTTTTTCTTTTTACAAAATTAGGCCACAGAAAAAGTAAATAATGGATATTGGCAGCAGGCGCTGGGCTTCTAGCGACTGCCATCTGAGGTATGTTACCTTTTAAAGTGAGTTTCCTGTTTTTGTAGAAAATTTGCCTGCTACGCGCAGACAGTCCAGCGTGCAATTATACGGGGAATGAATTTCATTACATATGGTAGGGGAATGTGCAAACGAGCAAGGCATGACCCTACCTCCAGCTTACTCCGGACGCGTGCAAGATTTCCCCCTCAAGCATCAGTTGTAAACATTATATTCCTAACTTTGAACGTAAATTAACGTACTCAAATCTACGGTCAAATAGAGCCTTGTTTTCCCATGCTATATTTTATTAGAAAAAATAAGTGATCGATGCCGTTTAACACGCACATTATTTATTTTTTACACTTTCATTCTAAGAAATAAATAAATAAAGCATAAATACCCCCTCCTAAAATTACTGTATCTTTAACTCAACGCGAAACACCCTTTTCAGACATTTTTAGGCTGCTCCATAGACCTTTCCTACCCCTCCATTAACAACGACAACAACAACAAAGTAGTTTGTAAGGCTTACTCCTCGAGTAAGCGAAGATATAAACTGATTTGAACATGTGACTCTTTAAAAGGTATTAAATTATAAAGATAAACTTTTTCCTCTCTGTCATTTCGTTATAGAAATTTTTCCTCGACCACAGATCTTCGGAAATATTACATTGGTAAGGCTTTTTTAAGAAAAAATGCTCCTGTTCTTTGACAGAGTTCTATAACACTTCCTGCCACATTTGCCTAATCGGTTTCTCTATGGTCTTTATAATTCCTCTTAAGTCTTTATGTCGTTGGAAAGTATTTCCGCTATTACTCGTCCTTCTTTTCTAGCAAGTTGTGCAACAAGAATCCCGGGCCACAAAAGATCCTTCCAGAAAGAAGGGTGGGAGATATTCCGTCTGGAATCCTCGCTTCTGATCACGATCTTCTTGTATGGGGCTTCTTCCCATCTTCTGGATGGAGAAGGCGTAGGAGATCCTTTCATGCAGAAAAGGGGGAAGAATGGTCTGTTCCATCTCTTTTCCCTGTCTCTATACGGCAGTATCTCAGCGGCGCCTCAAACCTCAAAGATTCATTGAACGTTCGAATGAGACTGCTTTATTTATTTATTTATTTTTTTTTACAGCAGGAATAATGTCAATATAGAAACCTTGCTTAATATTTTTTTCTTATACAGGAATAATGGTAATATCGAAACCTTGCAAAACACTTAAGCGCAAATCAGTAGTATTAGATAAATATGAGTTTAATATCATTAGTTCTTTCCTTTTCACATTATGGCAGATTTTAAATGCAGCTCAGAAGCGTAATGCCTCAGATTCGCGCTCACATGGGAATGAAATAATATGTCACTGTTAAACTGTAAAGTGACGGTATACTAGATCATTGTTTCTGTTTATACCCTACCCCATATCCCCCAAGACAATTATCATTACCTATCCCTGTACACTTAGCGTCTTCCACGAATGCAACATTAGTTATCATTACGATGGGTAAAATCTTTATTTTATTAGGGTACTTTTTAAGCATTTATAGCCTCTGAGCCGTTTAGCTTCCTCGTTTATTTGCCTACACTCGCTGGTACTTTTATCATTTTCTTTTTTTTTTTTTCTTTTTTTTTGGGGGGGACTGAAGATGAACCCAGGGAAGGGTTTGAAAGCTTCGTAAAGGGTTTGTAAATTATACACGAACTCGCAACATTTGTTTTTTTATTATTGTGGACCTCTTAGAACATTATATGTACTCTAGCGATAGAGTTTTTCCCAACTAAATTTTATCACCAGTAACATTCTCATCCGTCAACAAGTAGAGGCTACTGCCATACTTTTAGAGTATGGAAGGAACTGGAAAAGATAGCAAAGTCTAAATCTTTTCAAAAGTAAGGTAGCGCCTCAGTAGCGTGAGGAGTGAGAGAGGTGTATTTCTGGTGATAAAAGTTCACTCTCGACGTGGTTCGGAAGTCACGTTGCTGAATAACTACTGGTTCCATGCAACGTAAAAAAACCATACAAACAAACAATCAAAAGTAAGGCTTGATAGTTTCCATGTAGTTTTATCTTAAAAGAGACGTTACTCGGTCATTCAAAAGGTAGTAGTCTACTAAGTCTCTCATGTGTCAAAATGTCTTCGACCTATTGCTGTCGATGGCTACCTGGTTTTGGGATTTCCAATAGTTATTCACCAGTTGGCCAGGTAGCTAAATCTTTATCTCTGAACGATAGCTGCCAATTTGCTTGAGTAGTTTTTTTTGGAAAGTTGGGGCTCCAATATACCACAGGGCAGTTCTTGAAACATTAATAAGAGCTTTCATGACGGAACTCTCCTCTTCTTGTTGGCAACGTATAACGGCTTTGGGGTTAATGATAAGCTTAGAGTGATGCTTACTGTACTGAATTGAACTGAATATAGAATGCAGGCCAAAGGCCAAGCACTGGGGCCTATGACGTCATTCAGCCCTGAAACGGAAATAGACAGTGAAACGTTTGAAAGGTGTAACAAGAGGAAAACCCTCTCAGTTGCACTTTGAATCAATTGTTAGGATAGGGGAGTTATTGTACTGTATTGCAGGCCGATATTTACATGGGCATCGTTGACTTTTATTTCCTTGAATTCAAAAATGACGCTGCGTCCATCTGGCTCTGATATGGTGCAAGAGGCTATTGTTCGTATGGTAGTAATTGATCTGATATATCCTTCTAACTTTGCCGTAGTCTGGGCTTGAATTGCCCTTTGGAGTCGGTGTGTATTGCAATTCTCTTCCTTAATGCAGGAAGTTTTCTAGTACTTTGTCAGTGACTGCTAACATGAAGCCCTGGAATTCCCTGGAAGAAAACTTGGAAACTCCCACTGAACGAAACACAGTTCTATTCTGTAATTACGAGAATCCATATTCGGCTGCTCGCTGAGGTCGTCTCCTCCGCTCGGTCGTAACCAGCTGTCCCTTCAACACCTTTGTAAGTTCGCACAATAGCAGGTTTGCCCCTCCAGTAGAATATCATTAACGTAATGGCGGGGTTTTGGGAGAGGGCGCTGGTTATCGCAGATGAATTACTATAATTAAAGTACGATGCGTTTCAACTTCAACTCAAGAGTTTTGACAGTTATTATTGAACAGATGATTATATTACTGAATGATTATGTCGTTTCTATTTTGATCTTGTTTTTGATAGGTTAGATTTAAATCGTGTCCAAGAAATCAAAGAGGATTCATTAGGAGAAATATAACAACCATTGCCAAGCAACGTTTTTCATTACCAGTCCCAACAATCCTCCAAAAGTTATAATATCAAAACATGTTGAGAGACAAGTGGTTTGGCGTTTCACTTTATACATCGTCAGTTGTTTTCTGTAGTATGTTATCAAATAAAGAAGAATGATTTGGTCTCTCTCTCTCTCTCTCTCTCTCTCTCTCTCTCTCTCTCTCTCTCTCTCTCTCTCTCTCTCTCTTCGTGGAACAATTCCAAGGATAAAGTTATCGATGACTTGAAAACGATTTTTCCGTTCTGTTGTCTTCGTTATTATCATTTTTGTGTGTGTTATATTCTACGTTCATATTTATTCTTTTTCGAAGTAACTCTCGTTTCGCTTTTACGATTACGAACAGTGTTGAAGAAATAGCGCCCTTAGTTGTTTTCTATTTACGGTGGAGTGATAATTGAACTGCCAAGTATAGTTCAAGAGTTTACGACCAGGGAAAATTTTCGCTAATACCTTTATCCTACCCAGACGGTGACATATCTCTTCGAGGAGCTTTTACTTTCATATTAGTTTTCTGTAACAGAAAACTTTTGCGATGCTTTGTCTGTCCGTCCGCACTTTTTCTGTCTGCCCTCAGATCTTAAGAACTACTGAGGTTAGAGGGCTGCAAATTGGTACGTTGATCATCCAACCTCCAATCATCAGACATACCAAATTTTAGCCCACTAGCCTCAGTAGTTTTTTTTTTTAATTTCATGTTAAAGTTAGCCATGATCATGCGTTTAGCAACGCTATAGGACAGGCCACCACTAGGCCGTGGATGAGACTTCCATGGACGCGGCTCATACAGAATTATACCGAGACCTCAGAGATAGACATATTTTCGGAGGCCTTGATTATACACTGTACAGAAAACTCGATTTTTTCGGCGCAATTTTTTTTTTTTTTTTTTTTTTTTTTTTTTTTTTTAATTTATTTTGTAATCTCCACCTTTACAACCCGGAACTGCTGACAACGATCAGGTATTTTATAAATTCACCTCTGAATCAACAGTGGCACAAAGGGTTCTCCAAGATACTCACCCATAAAATCCCTGCCTTTGCAAAGGAACCGATATTGCTATAATGCTTGATGTACAGCTACTTCTCACTTACTGGGTCGAGTTAATTTCAGAATTGAATGCTGTTGTGACTACATAAACCGCAATAAATCATTCAGGGACAAGCGGTGTCAGATTTTAGGTTAATGGTGCCTGTCGTTTCTTCCTTAAAAGAGCTTGCCACAATAATGATTATATCAATTAGGATACAGTCACTAAAAAAAGACAGACCCACTGACCTAGAACCACGAATAACAGAATTTAGTTGAATAACCAAAGAAAAAAATTCAGACTAAGGAAGGAGTTTGCGAAAGTATTCCCCAAAACAAAAGAAAGGTATATTCAAGATTAATAATGAACGGAATCGTAGAATCAATAAAGCAGTCAAGACTTCTGCGAATGCTTAAAAATAATATGAATGATTGGAGTTTAACTATAATTAATGTCGTCAAAAATATCTAAACATCTACCAAAGGTACCGATCGGTCGGTATACATTAGGACAAGAAATAAATGACTGCAAAGCTTTGAACTACGAAGCCAAGTAAGTAGAAACACAAACCTAATATAAGAAATGTATCAACTAGTAGCAGTAAGGGTAAAAAGGCTTTCAAGTATTAAAATTCATATTAATCCATATGTTGTCGTTTATTCTTACAACTGACATTCAAATAAAATGATTTCGTAGCCAAATGTGCATAGTATCGTAATGTATTCCTGAGAATTACGGCGTTTGGCTGAATATGAATCCTAAACTTCAGAATTGATGTTCGTCGTTTATACGGAACTAATGGAAGGGAAATGGTAGTTTGTAATATGTTTTGGCTACTGTTAACATATTGTTTTATATTGATGGTTATGCAGCGCAATGAATAGCGGATGTGAATTGGTGGGATAACGTTGGCCAATTTATTTATTTTTTATTTTTTATATATTTATTTATTTAATTTATTTTTTTCTGGTAATGTTATGGTGAACCTCGTTTTCCTCATGGAATTATTTGTTTACATCGGGAAGATGAATACGTACGGGTTTTATGTTTGCTGCCTTCAACTGCATCAACGTGCTATATATATATATATATATATATATATATATATATATATATATATATATATATATATATATCATCATAGATATATATATATATATATATATATATATATATATATCATATCATAGATCTATATAATTATAATATAATAATAATCATAGATATATAATAATAATAATAAAAATAATAATAATAATAATAATAATAATACAGAGGAGAGGTGCTGGTTCTTACCACCTACCTATTCTCAGCATTTCAAAGCGAAAGGCGGAATTTAAAGCGACGCAAACAGATGTAATGCGATCAGCAATTAGGGCGATTCTCAGTTTTCTTTCCCCGAGACTTTCGCGTTTTCGGGCAGAATGAGATTAGCAAAAGAGAAAAAAAAACGAGAAAAACAAGTTTCCAGAATTGGATTACGAAAGCGCTTGTGCTTTGCTTGCAGTATCAAGATGAGGAGGAGAAAGTTTGGGATTTTAATGTTAACTCTGTGATTTGTGAACAGTGTGGAATATAAATACTAGTACACCGTGATTAATTTTAGAGGAACCTAAAAAGAATTTTTAAGAAGGCGCCTTCACAAGGATTCGTTTTTTTTATTGTTGCAATTTTAATAATAAAGAAACCCATTATTCCTCGGGAAGTTAGGTGCTCTAAATGAATTATAATATCATAGTTACAATAGCCATTGGCTGCGATAATCATTCGAAGAAATAACGCGAAAATAACGTTAATATTGATATACACACACATATGTGTGTGTATATATACATATATATATATATATATATATAGAATATATATATATATATTATTGAATTATAATATGATAGCTACAATAGCCATTGGCTACGTTAAGCATTCAGAAAGATACGCGAATTACGGTAAAATATTCATACACACTCACATATATATGTATATATATATATATATATATATATATATATATATATATATATATATATATATACAGTATATATACATATATATATATATATATATATATATATATATATATATATATATATATATATAAAATAAAAGGAGCCCATAAAAACACAAGATTTAGAGAAAAAATACTATATTTCAGAGACTGCTGTCTCCCTTTTCATCTACCTGAAGAGGGAGACAGCAGTCTCTGAAATATAGTATTTTCTCTCTGTATTTTGGCGTTTTTTATGGGCTCCTTTTATTAGATGGAATTCTCTTGTAATAGAACATTTTACCAGTCTATCATATATCTGTTTATATATAATTTGTGTGTGTGTGTGTGTGTGTGTATTTACAAAGTAGTAGAGTACAGATACATAAGAATATGTACGAGTCCAAAAAGAGTGGAAATAAACATTTTTTCGTTTCTGGGTTAAGAATGACTAAGGAAATATATGGCATTGATTGCTGATGATAACTGGACATTTTCTGTCTTTCTACGACCTGTTTTTTACCTACAGTGGAAAGCAAAGAAAGCTAAATTATTCTGTATTAATATCCGTGGTCATTTAAATAAGATATATTTTTACAGAGAGAGAGAGAGAGCTGAAGGTCGGATCACGCCTTGTTTATATTTCAATGATTCATAGAAAATATACAATCATCAGTTACCTTCTTTTAAAGATAATACGTCAGGGATAAGGATACGAAAAGAATAAAATCAATCGCAGTCAGTCTATTATGGCCTAAAGACCATCATCCAGCAAAGGAGAAAATGCCCATAATTAGCAAATGAACGGCAGTGCCCCACCCCTCACCCAATTTGCATGTCATTAGGGGAGACCTGATGGAATTTCCAAAGTGGAGGCCGGAATGGCTGGTTCCTCGCATCGTTTGATATCGAAAGAACGAAAAATTGAACCAGGAGCCCCTCACCCATTCTGCTTTCCGAACACGAAAATATCTATTCGGGGCAAAACATTCGTTCTTAGTAGGAAAATTATGTTTGCATGATGTGCAGTTTCTGGAATGAATGATTCTGCAATACATTTTTCAGTCAGTCATCTGGCTAAAGAGGACCGAATCAGATACGCATTTCCCTGAACGCGTTTGTTTTGAAAGAAATGGACGACAGGTGATTCTGAAGTATTATCCTACTACTTTGTCTCTGTACTTTCCTGAGAGAAGCAAAATATTCGTTCTTAGTGGGAAAATGCAGTTTGCATGATGTGCAATTTCTGCAATGAATAATTCTGCAATACATTTTCAGTCAGATACACATTTCCATAAACGCGTCTGTTCTGGAAGAAATGAACTACAGGTGATTCCGAAGTATTATCCTACCAATTTGTCTCTCGTACTTTCCTCTGAGAGCGTTTAAATTCTTCCTGATAGATGGTAAACAAATTACGCCTGTTTTTGTAACTTTGTGATAGATTAGTATGCTAAAACTAACTACTGGTAATTAAGCGAACTCTGCTCGTATCAATCTGATTTTGTCTAATTAAAGCTTAATACTAATGAATTGTGCTTGGCCTTTTTTTCGGTTTCATTTTTTGTTTATAGTGAGCTTCTCCCATACCTTCGCTATTTCTCTGGTT
>NC_087206.1:73426268-73443169 GCF_015104395.2 Macrobrachium nipponense
CTATTTCTCTGGTTAACTCTGAAGAATTTTTTTTTTTTTTTTTTTGACATCACATTCCCTTGTAATGACTTCAATCTGCTAGTAAGGGTTTAAGTTCCATTTTAAAAACACTTTTTTTTTTTTTTACCTTTTATAATTGTTAATTGGTTGATTCGCAATTGTCATTTAAAACTTTAGTAAAATTATGCAGTACATACTCCAAGAAACTATACTGGACTTAAGCAAAACTCAAGGCAAAATGATAAATCTGATGTTACTGTTAAAAGTCATGATTTTTTTTTCTTTTTTTTTTTTTTTTTTTTTGCGATATGTACCAAGCGTGTCCGACCTCATATTAATGAACAAGTCCTCCAGGGATAGAATGCAGTTCGGTTACCGTTCTTCCAATAATTGGCTCAAGCGCCTCATTGGCGTTTTCGGTATGGTGTTGGCATGCCACCTCGGTGGCCTCGAGTTCCATTCCTCGGACATTCCACTGAGGGGCCAGAGATGTGTATTTCTGGTGATATAGAAGTTCACACTCGAGGTGGTTCGGAAGTCACGTCAAGCCGTTGGTCCCGTTGCTGAATAACCACTGGTTCCATGCAACATAAAAACGCCATATAAACTAACAAACAAAATCAATAATTGGGTCATTTAGTGTCACGGAATGTAGATCCAACATCTATTGAAATGGACGGCCCCCTTTTCGTAAACATAGACGACTTTCTAAGATGAGGTCTGTTTACATTATTATGCAATTAAGAGGTTACTCTTGGTGAGAAGGAAATTGATTTCATCCGTGGTTTTCCCCTCATCGAACATTTTTACAGATTTCGTTATGTAACCTTGGCAATATTCGTTATAAAGATGGAAGTAAGACATTCACTGAAACATTACTTTCAACATTAAATTCGATTATATTATTTTACGTCTATTTCTATGTGATATCATTATTAAATGCTTTTCAAAAATCGAGACCGACTGGGCCTTTATAAGTGAACATACCCTTCCAGCTGCAATACAAATAAGAAGGAAATGGACATATCCAGAGTATAAAAGTATACAAAGAAATCTCTGCTGTATTCAGTAAGAAGAATAAACCTAAGTTCAGGACCGTTTTCGTTTTCACAAAAAGTCTTTCGTATCAATCAAGCAGGCTGAAGCCCAGGAGCTCTGCAGAGGATTAAAACATCCATGATATGCTTTTAAAACAATGAAAAGATGGCGGTAGACAAAGGCAGAGAGATATATAGACACACCGAGAGAGAATAACACTTGAGTGAGAGAGAGAGAGAGAGAGAGAGAGAGAGAGAGAGAGAGAGAGAGTTACTCTAGATCAGCGATTGCAAGAACAGGTTGCTCGCAAACTCCGCTTTCTCCCCTTGTAAATCTTCTGTCACTGACATTGCACAGCGCCTCAGTGGCTTGATCGGTATGGCCTTGGCCTGCCACCTCGGTGGCCGCGAGTTCGATTCTCGGGCATTCCACTGAGGAGTGAGAGATGTGTATTTCTGGTGATAGAAGTTCACTCTCGACGTGGTTCGGAAGTCACGTAAAGCCGTTGGTCCCTTTGCTGAATAACCACTGGGTCCATGCAGCGTAAAAACTCTACACAAACAAACAAGCAAACAAACAGCTCTCTCACTGTGATTAACATCTCACTCCACAGGATCAGCTCTTTGTAGACCTAAGCCTGACGAAGAGATGATGGACCCTGTGATGCTTACGAAGATTTGCGTTGATAAGTATCATTTAAAATATGCATATGGTGCATGTTTAATGTGCTTTAATTGTATAATGACTGTGAGGTAGAATGTAATAAACGGTTTATATTACCACACAAAATCTCCCTCGTCTATACTTATATATATATATATATATATATATATATATATATATATATATATATGATATATATATATATATATATATATAATGTATATATATATATATATATATATATATATATATATATATCTATATACATACATACATACATATAGATATTCATACATACATTCAAATACCGCAAAGACCATAAATCCGACTTGATTCAGTGTCAAATAGCAGTTAAGAAATATGCATTAATATGACGTCCCGTTACGAACATCCGTCAATCCTGGGTCAGAGGGTAAAATATGTACAACATTAGGAAGAATTTATTCTGAGTATATCTCTTACAAACCACAAAATTAAGGCTATCAAGAGCTCACGCAAAATAGGTAAAGCCTCAGATACCAAAATCTCCTCCATAATATTCAAGAGGATTAAATGGTTCATTAAAAAATAATCACATAATGATATGGATGACTGAAGATTTATCAAAGGACTTGTTTTTATGAGCTTGACGGTTAAGCAATAATTCCATGTTAAATATTTTAAATAGACTATAACAATGCTCTGAAAATGGAAATCATTATTCCAGCTCACTGGTGATAAACTTGAACGATTGGATTGTAAAATCTCATTCTAATAACACATACGTATTTATTTGCCTTTGGTGAATGACCGACGTAATTTAGACATTTTTCGGACAAAATGCAATAACGGTAATTGATAATAACAACCGTATTTCACCAGGCATTTGCATACCAAGTTGGAGAATCACCCACAACCAATTATTGTCTGACAGCCATTCATTATTATGGGTCATGATTATTACTATATCCGCGGATCATACCCGTACGACGAAGTAAAGAGCGCCTCCGTGGCGTGGTCGGTATGGTTTTGGCCTGCCACCTCGGTGGCGGTGAGTTCGATTCTCGGGCATTCCATTGAGGGGTTAGAGATGTGTATGTCTGGCGATAGGAGTTCACTCTCGCCGTGGTTCGGAAGTCACGTAAAGCCGTTAGTCCCGCTGCTGAATAACCACTGGTTCCATGCAACATAAAAGCACCATACAAACAAACAAACAAACAAAACAAAGTAAAGATACCAAATTCAGGCAAATGTTAGACTAATGTAGCAAGGTATTACATTTAACATGCATTCCGTATTTTTTTTAATATAAAAAAACGGAAGCGAAGTATAACGACGCGTGATCCGACCTCCAGCCTGCTCGGAACGCGATCTACAATCTACGGTCCAATAGAGCGTTGTTTCACAACGAAAATTAAAATAGATACGCTGTATTATATTAGAAATAGTTGTTCTATACTGTTTATCTGCCACATTTTTCATTTTTTACATTTTCCTTCTAATAAATAACTCATAAATATCCTATCCTAAAATTCCTATATCTTTAACTCAACGCAAAACACCTTTTTCAGACCTTTTTTAGGGTTTTCCATAGATCATTCTTAACACACACACACACAACAACAACAGCAACAATAACAACAACAAAGTAGTGTGTAGGCTTAACCCCCAAGTAAGCGAAAATGATTTGGGAAATTAATATTACTTTTATTTCATTGTCTTTTAAGAAATAATTTAATCTCAAAATGGGCAACCATCAGTCTTCATCTAAAAACAAAGCGTTATTTAAACTATAATTAATCCGATACAGCTTTTTATTTCCGCAAACCCACCCACTAAACTATAGAGTAGCGCTTCAGTGGCGTTATCGGTATGGTCTTGGCCTGCCACCTTAGTGGCCGCGAGTTTGATTCTCGGGCATTCCATTGAGGTGTGAGAGAAGTGTATTTCTGGTGATAGAAGTTCACTCTCGACGTGGTTCGGAAGTCACGTAAAGCCGTTGGTTCCGTTGTTGAATAACTACTGGTTCCATGCAACGTAAAAACATCATTCAATCAAACAAAACAAACAAACTAAACTATAGAGCAGGCTAAGGACAAAAATCCCTACGCCTTTATATTTAGTGCCGTGGTAATGGATCCAGAAGAACTTATGTAGGGGACTCTTTCAGGATAATGTCCCTTCACATCACCTACATTCCAAGCTTAAGTCCAACACTTGCTCTAGGGATTATTTAACGCTCCTTTTTCGCATGTAAATTTCTACTCACCTTGTTTTTATAATCCCTTTATCTTCATTGAACTTTATAGCTTCACATACCAGCTAATGTTCTCTCTCTCTCTCTCTCTCTCTCTCATCTCTCTCTCTCTCTCTCTCTCTCTCTCACACACACATACACATACACACACACACACACACACACACACATATATATATATATATATATATATATATATATATATATATATATATATATATATATATATATATATATATAGAGAGAGAGAGAGAGAGAGAGAGAGAGAGAGAACCAAAGTGGATTTAAGGATATATCATAATAATTGTTCTGTGTATATTTATATATATATATATATATATATATATATATATATATATATATATATATACATATATATAGACTGACAGAGAGAGAGCGAGAGAGAGAGAGAGAATCAAAGTGGTTTTAAGGATGTATCATATGAAAGTGAAATTGCTGAGAGAGAGAGAGAGAGAGAGAGAGAGAGAGAGAGAGAGAGAACATTCAAGAAAATGCGATGGTAGACAAAACTTTCGTTAGATTATATGAGTGTGAGGGTGGTCATTCTGGCGTAATACACGCTGAGACGAAGTTGTGGTGAATCTTTATGGATAGAATGATGCGAAAGTTAGAGAAGAAGTAATAGACGTTGTCCCACAGAGTTGCGAGATTAGGTGGGTCTATTTTATGACGTCACAGTGCTTTCTGCGTGGTAGCGCAATACTTGCCGAGGCTAACGTAAACTGAATAAACGACATGAGGCCCAATGAAAGTTAGAGAGCTTCGTTATATAGACTCAGTGTGGATGATGAAGTTGAGAAAGAGAGTCGCTCCAAGCGTTTACAGTTTCTTAGCTACTTGACCTCTAACCAGGACCGCATAAGATTTGTTAGAGAAGCAGAGGGAAAACAACAGCATTCCTCATGTTATTACAATTATAACTATCAATCAGGTTTACGACTTTGATTAAGGTTAAATTTTTTTTAGGTCGATTTATTTTGTTTGCTGTTTAGCACTAAATATGCAAAGTGTGGTCCTTATTTTATCCACACGCTGTCCAAATGTGGCCCAGAAACAACTGGAGATTAGATTTTGGGAGCGATCCGCATGAGGACGAGATACCGTTTTCTGTGGAAGGGATCTGCGTACTAAATGACTCAGCCTTGGCGGAGGATTGCTGTCACTGGGCGCTCTTCTTTGATTGTTGGCTGGGATTAGAATTGACAGTGGGACAGAGATGATGAAAATGAGGACATTGCCAACCTCAAACCTTTGTGATCAGGGCACTCTATAACAAGAAAGTAGGGACACGATACATTCATATGAAAGTTATAAAGAGGCGCCATTAGCCTCAGAGCCCCAGTGATCATGATGCCTATTGATTGATTAATCAGTTCTTGCTGGCATCGCAACGACGAGGTTATTGACGCCGTCATGATGCTTAATCGACAATAATTTTCCGCTCTACAATTAATTTGCAGTGCAATAAATAAGACATAATACATCTGGCATTTAATATTATGCCAGATGAACAACTGATAGTCAGGAAAATCTAAATTTAGTCAAAAGACCCCAGTCTCTTATCCCTATCTGAATACCTGTGTCTTTTGTAGCATTTGCAGGTCCTGAAGAAACGTTATTACCTGTTCCCCTTCCAACAGATTCGCTTAATTACCCATAATGCTGCTTTATTTGGCAACACCTCCATTAAATGTCAACGTAACTATCCTTGTCTCCATATTTGTGGGTTAATTAGTTGGATATTCATGGTTTGCGTCAGGCAGGTAGATACATTTTAAAACACAAAGTTATTTAAGCTGATACACTTCTTTTCCAAGCATAATCTTTTATCTCTTCTTGAGTTCATTGTACGAAATCTAATAAGTATAACATGTCCTTTATCATAATTAAGCTACAAACGTCGTTTAATATCGAATTCACGTTGCTTCGGGAATATCCCCGATGGGGAGTGATCACCGAAGGGTAATTATAAGTGATAAATGACATCGGGAAACTCCGGATCTTGATAGCTAAGTGGTTGTTAGATCGTCGACTGGAGTCGCTGAAAGGTCTGTGTCGAGGGATTTGTATGTTAAAAAACAGCCTGTGTTAGAGAATTTTCTTTAAGCTCGTTTGCAACGATTAGTTTTGCTTTTATTGTGCAACCTTTAACCGGCTAATATTACGAAAGAATATATTTAATCTGCCGTTAGGACAGAGAGAAAGAGATAGGGGATGGTTGGTTGGGGGGGGGGGGGGGGGATAAGGTGCCTTGTAAAAGTATATATAGAAATATTATTGCACTTAATAATATTTCTATACACTTCTACAAGTTAATAATTGATTCTCTGGCATTCCACTAAGGGGACAGAGATGTGTATTTCTGGTGATAGAAGTTCACTCTCGACGTGGTTCGGAAATCGAGTAAAGCTGTTGGTCCCGTTGCTGAATAACCACTAGTTCCATGCAACGTGCAAACATCATACAAAGAAACAAACAAAAAATTCTCGTTACTCGTCTCTTTCCATGGTCGCTGAGTTCCAGTTCGAACATACTTTTTTTTTTTTCTCTCTCGTAAGCGCTCAACTGCGATCTATAGTAACGATAATATCTTGGTTGTCGTAAATCCCTTTTTTATTTTTATTTTATTCGTGTCTCCCAAACGTATTAGTTGTTGTCAGGGAAACCAGTGATAAGGTAGGCGTGTCATTTCCGTCCCAGGGAATTTTGTTAATTTTACCTATTTCCAGTGATTTTCCCTTAACAAAACGTCCCATGTTTTTATACATTTATTTATTCTGGTTTGAACACTCGAAATTCAAAGTTATAAATTTTATGGGGGTTATCAGTTTTTACCATAATATTAAAATCACTTGTATTTCTATTTATAAATTCATCACCATTTCGCCTCAAACCAAATTCATTATAGCGCTGAATTCCATCTGGATTCCAGTGCTTGGCTTCAAGCCTGAATTTCATATTCCATTCCATTCAGGCTCCGATATTTACGCTAAATGTCAAAGATAAAAAGTGATTGAAAAGTAGATCAGAAAGATGAATACGCCTTTTTAATTGCTACATAAACGTTTATGCCAACTTGATGGTTAATGACGTTTTTCAACACTATGAACACACGAAAAAAAATACAAAAAAAATAAAAGCTGGTGACAAAGTCTCAAGCGCTTCAGTGGCGTGATCGGTATGGTGTTCGATTCTCGGGCATTCCATTGAGGAGTTAGAGATGTGTATTTCTGGTGGTAGAAGTTCAACACTCTTGACGTGGTTCGGAAGTCACGTCAAGCCGTTGATCCCGTTGCTGAATAACCGCTGGTTCCATGTAACGTTAAAACACCATACAAACAAACAAACAAATTTTCACGTCGGTCAAACGCGAGAGTATCTGACTAACTGATAAAAATTCAGATTCGTTTGTCATAGTTACAGTGCCATGATTAAGTGCCTTGCCTCAAGTCGGACAGAAAGAGAAACGAAGTAACTTAACGATCCCGAGAGTGGAAGATGACGCTTTCCTCAAAATGATTGCAGGTTGCTCAGATGAAGTACCAGGATATCACACGACTGATGAGCCGTGTCGTTGCCAAAGCCGGAATTTACGACGTCGTTATGTTGTTTCGCGAAGATGATAAACTGTCGTTTCTTAACTTCGAGATTTTGCGAGTTTAATGACGCATCATCTCTGAAAAAGTTCGAGGGTATCGGATGGGGTATTGGCATTTGTATCTGAAATTGAGGTTCAGTAGATGAATGTGAAGGGCGTTTGTTTCTTGCTTCATTGGTGCTTTATGGATGCGGAAGGTCCTTGATTTAGGGAGTCGGTCCTTCTTTTGATGTTTGAAGTTTCGGGTCTGGTCAGCATTTTTTCTTTTTTCGTTTTGATGGAAGGTAATCATGGAGAAAGGGGGAGGTTTATAATAGAATATTTTATTATTATATATATATATATATATATATATATATATATATATATATATATATATATATATATATATATATATATATATATATATAATATATATATATATATATAATATATATATATATGTGTGTGTGTGTGTGTGTGTGTGTATATATGTATATAGTGATAGATATTTATATATATATATATATTATATATATATATATATATATATATATGATATACTACATACTATATATACACTACATACCATATATATATATATATATATAATATATATATATATATAGTATATATATATATATATATATATCACAATTACGTACCATATGTCTCCTTCCACTTCGTAGTGAATGATACCTCTATATTCACTTTTATATTCATGGATTTTTTTCTTTGACTGTTTTTTTATTGTTATTACTCGATGTACAATAATTATAAGTTTTCTTTCCGGTCATTTTTTATCTATCACTCTGCGTCCAGTTAGTCTTCATATTTCACCTCCATTCAGGCTATTAAAATATATAATTAGTTTAGTTTATTTATTAATGTAGCTAATCTTCGTTATCTGCCAATCTTTACGTCTGTTATCTTCTTCCCCTATCCATTCTTTTAGCGTGACTCCTGCGCCTCCTCCTCCTTCAATTTCTGATTGCAAACAAGATTCGACCAAGAATTTTCAATTGATTTAAAAAGTCCGCTTAAAAATCCATCGGATCTGAAAGGCTTTTTCATTCGACACTTCACCGAGTTCTTTCTGTGTTGAAGGATTTACGAGGAAAGTTGTGACCTGATGAAATTCACTTAAATTCTTTGAGGGAGATTCCCTCTTGCTCTCAGGCCATGTTTTCTAGCACGAGTAAATGTATACATGACAACGTGTATTTTACCCATATTATATATATATATATATATATATATATATATATATATATATATATATATATATATATATATATATATATATATATGGGTGATACTAATACTTGTTAGAGTGCTCAAATTTGTTCCAGTAGTTAATGCTTAAGAAACTGGATATATATATATATATATATATATATATATATATATATATATAATATATATATATATATATATAATATATCATATATATGTTATATATATGTATAAATATATGTATATATATATATATATATATAATATATATATATATATATATATATATTATAGAGATAATATAAATATACTATATATAACTATATAAACAATAAATATATATAGATATATATATATATATATATATATATATATATATATATATATATATATATATATATATATATATCCCCACCAAGCATTTGAAATACTCTCTCTATTGTGAAGAAAACCACTAAGTAGCTTATACCATTTCAACAACTGAGGCCATATTCTGAATAGTGTAAAAAATTATTTTAAATCTATTCTCAGAATAAGATAAATTCTTGTAGAACAGAAGATAGAAGATAAGAGTTACGTGGGAAATTTCACTGATCAATAGATTCAACTTTCAATAAGGCTACGGCGAATTATTATTTATTTTTTTTTAATCTCCGTATAATCATCAATGGCCGTAAGAAATGAGTAAGGATTATTCAGTTGATGGAAACAGTTTCAAGACTTTGATCGGGTACGCGGGTATATGCTTTGGGTTTTATATCTTTGTTATTTATTTATTAAAGATGGATTTTTGTTTTTTGTTGTTTCAGTGTGAAATAAACCGATTTATGCGCGTCATTACTCTTAGAGAAAAAAAAAATAGTTAAAAAAAAAAAAATGCCCAGAAGTTTCTCCGGCGCAATCGAGTTTTCTGTACATCGCACAATGCTGGATGAAACTCTCAGCCACGGCCCACGGCACTCAGCTGCGGCCCATGAAACTTTCAGCCACGGCCTGGTGGTGGCCCCTGTGTTGATGGCAGGCTCACGATCATAGCTACCATTAATACTAAATAATATAAAAGCTACTGAGGATAGAGGGTTGCAATTTGGTACGTTTGATGATTGGAGGGTGGATGATCAACATGCCAATTTGCAGCCCTCTAGCCTCAGTAGTTTTTAAGATCTGAGGGCGGATAGACAGACAGACTGATAGCCATCCCTATAGTTTTCTTATTATGCTGTGTAGAACCTTGTTGTGTCGTTCTAGATAAGGCGATATCTCTCACAATATGCTCATCCTTGGGTGTATGTGACTGTGTCTGGGAGATGGCTTTTCCCTCTGTTGTCGTTGGAATCGAAAATAAGCTCTGAGATCAGACGCAGGACGTTAGTTGTCCCTGACTCCATACTTGGTTCCCTTACGGATGATTTATGTGAACTATAGACGACACCTTCGTATTTTCACTCCCTTTTTCACATTTTATTTTTCTTATGATTTTTCCAACACACGAAGTAATCATTGCGATTTATGATGAGCTTAATGACCTTTGAGTGCGTCGTCTGTCTTCATAAAGAACGTATTTGTCGTTTTTTCTTGTCTTTCCTTAATATCCCAACCTTGATATTTTTTCCTTACTATTTGCTGGCGTAATAACATTGTCTATATCGGAATACATCACTGTGTAAGGAAGGAAGTTTATTTGTAGACTTTCAACGTTTTTTTTTTTTTTTTTTTTTTTTTAAAGAAGTCTTCAGGAAAAAATTATAAAAGCAATTTTTCTCGATGCCTCTTAGAAGCCAGTCATTACCATAATGATGATGATATGGTAGTAATAATGGCTATAATGAATAGATACGATTTCATTGGAAAGATGGAATAGGCACTTGGAAGGGGAGATCGTCTTCCGGCGTTAGGGTTTGACGAGGAGCGATTACAGTCTGTTTCCATTTGGTTAATTCCAAATGCTAATGGGGCCTTGTGATTATCGTTCTGGAACTTTTTCTTTGTCCCGAGATTCCGGGATAAAACTAGTCCTAATCCCGGGATCCCGGGAATTCCCGGGATTTTCAGTTGTATAACAATGTACATTATACCTAGTTTCCCGTTCAGGTTTTTGATGTGCTTAACATGACTAGATATGTAGAAATATTACTGTAGATTCACTGTCTTATTCATTATAACCCTGTCCTCTATAGATTTAGCTACTGCGATCAACTGGTACACTGAAACAGACGCTCTACCTTCCCTCCACGGATTTATTTGACAGGCCTTATCTCGCAAAAGTATTGCAACTTGCAATTTTGCAACTAACAAGATGCTGTCGATGGGAAAATACAGTTCACTGTGAATATGAATTATTTTACATAGATATCAAAACAGTGACGTAATCTAGACATCTATCATTATTATCATACAGATATTGACAGAAATTGTCTGTACCTACAGTATATATATAAAAAATGACAAAAAGTCCACAACCATCCTGCAGCCAAATTTGTCCCTGTTTTTGTACTTAATTTTATCGCGGGATTTCAAAAACACTTAGAATAATCAGGGACTTAGTTTGTGGCTCCTTTATCATCAGTTACATATAGTTTTCTGGCTCCTTTATCATCAGTTATATTTAGTTTGTGGCTCCCTTATCGTCAGTAACATTTAGTTTGTGGCTCTTTTATCATCATTTATATTTAGTTTGTGGCTCCCTTATCATCAGTAACATTTAGTTTGTGGTTCTTTTATCATCAGTTACCTTTCTCGTTCTCTCAAACAAGTGTTTGGTAATGCCATTCATATACTTTACGTACAATTGAGAGAGAGAGAGAGAGAGGGAGAGATCCGAGAAGGGGAGGGGAGGGAGGGGGAGAGCGAGGAGGAGAGGAGAGAGAAAAAAGGAGGGAGAGAGAGAGAGAGAGAGTAGAAGAGAGAGTTGAGGAGAGAGAGAGAGAGATAAAGGAGGGAGATTAAAGAAGAGGGAGAGAGAAAAATGAACTTCCTTCTCGGTTAAGTAATTGAACTTTTCCTCAGCCAGGACCGTTATCAATCCTTGTCAGAGAGTATTCAGGATTTCCTTATCTTTTTGAATTGACTAAGCTTTCTATACTAAAGCGAAAAGGCTATTAAAAAGATGCATATACGTATACATAGATAACCAATAAAGGTCATGTTCACATTACAGATTATTTCTGATTTTCTAAAAAAATATCTTTGATAGAACAGCAAGTAATACCCATTCGTTCTGGTTTCTTCTAAATCTAATATTCAAATATAATTTACAGTTCCATTTATTATAGAATTATGGGAAACCAAAAAAAATCACTCTGCATCTCTCAGTTCCTGTCATTAGAATGGGACGTTCACATGGTCCAATGAGTGTTTATAAGGTGATATTATTTAGGCTGACTATTTGACCAAATGTAGTCTTTTTTAAATATCTACAGAACCATTGATGTGATGTTTACAAAGTCTTTAAAAGGCTTTAAAAGCAGTAGTTCCCAACCTTTTTTTTTATCAAATAAGTCGTATTTACATATCTACAGAACCATTGATGTAATGTTTACAATGTCTATGCAAGACTTTAAAAGCATTGGTTCCCAACTTTTTTTTTTTTTTTTTTTTTTTTTGTGGGGCCATACCCCACCTTATCACGTCTGAAATCCTGATCACCCTTTTGGGTGATATATAATTCTTGAATATTCCCGTGGAGGAAGTCTCAGAGGACATTAACGTGATTTAAACATTCCCAAATTGACCCCTTATAAATCAAATTACCCCACGTTGGGAACCACTCCTTTAAAACCTTGGGAACCACTGCTTTAAAGCCTTGGGAACCACTGCCTTAAAAGCCTTGGGAACCACTTCTTTAAAGCCTTGGGAACCTCTGCTTTAAAAGCCTTGGGAACCACTACTTTAAAACCTTGGGAATCACTGCTTTATGAGCCTTGGGAACCACTGCCTTAAAAGCCTTGGGAACCACTGCCTTAAAAGCCTTGGGAACCACTGCCTTAAAAGCCTTGGGAACCACTGCTTAAAAGCCTTGGGAAGGGCCTGGGACTAACCACCTTGCCTTAAAAAGCCTTGGGAACCGGGCCAAAACTTACGTAAAAGCCTTGGGAAAAGGCACCTGCCTTAAAAAGCCTTGGGAACCACTGCTTTAAAAACCTTGGGAACCACTTCTTTAAAACCTTGGGAATCACTGCTTTATGAGTCTTGGGAACCACTGCTTTAAAGCCTTGGGAACCACTGCTTTAAACGCCTTATTCCTGTTCAATGCTAACAGCTTCCCGTAACGAAGCCTCGCTGAGCCAAAAATAGCCAGCAGCTTTTCATGGACGAGGGACTTTTCATTTTCGTCAAGGGAAAAATGACGTCTGAGGAAAAGTGCTGAAGGAAAATGGGAAGCGAAGAGCAGCGTCAGCAGGCGATGGGATTTGGATCTAGTTAGTGGCGGACGTGCCAGGCTATTACAGAAATTGCTGTTCTGCAGAAAAGAATGCATTGTGCTCGTTGGGTACGGGTGACAGCGTTTGTGATGGACATTCAGAACCTGTGTTGAGAAATGCAAGTGTTGTGATAGTTTAGTATTTTAGATTTTTTTAAAGTTATCATAAAAGTATAAGATATTTTCAAAGTAGGATAACGAGGTAATTTATTTCATTGCTTTACTTGGAATCAGTAATGTAAGTTATGCGTATGTATGTGAATGTATGTGTGTGTGTGTGTGTGTGTGTGGGTTTTGCCATAAATTTCATCACTGATTCAAAGTAAAACAATGCAATAAAGTAACTCGTTATTCTACTTTGAAAATATCTTATCCTCTATGATAACTGAAAAAACTGAAATGCTAAATTATAACAACACTTGTATTTCTCAACACAGGCTAGTCACAGCGTGTATAAGTCAAATAACGTCGGTCCCTAACAGATATTTCATAAAGACGAGCTAAAAAAAATATCTATTGAAGATGTATTGTAAAAAATGAGGACTGGAAGTGCATCTTCATCACAGCATCAAATATAAAGGACACAAGATGAAGTGCACCCAAGCATCAGCCCTCCTGGGATAAAAAAAAAAATATATAAATAAATACTAAATATGACAGCTCCCCATATACTAAGCTACATTGGTCCAGCTGCTATAATGATCCCCAATACAGAACATCATGCCTTCGGCCCTTAGCTGCAACCACTTGCGTTCCTTTTACTGTACCTCCTTTCATATTCTCTTCCTTTCCTCTTACTGTCCACCCTCTCCTACCACTTGATTCATAGTGCAACTGCTTTGAGGTTTTCCTCTTGTTACACCTTTCAAACCTTATACTGTCAATTTCCAGTACAGCGTTGAATGACCTCATGGGTCCCAGTCCTTTCAAACCTTTTACCGCCAATTTGTAGTTCAGCGCTGAATGACCTCATAGGTCCCAGTGCTTGGCCTTTGGCCAGAATTTTATATTCAACTCAACTCAATACAGAACATCACCGGGTTGAAACTGACCTAGCCAAGGACCTACTGAATTTCATTTGGAAACTGGGAATGATGCAGCGCATGGCACTAAGAAGTCTGGAACGCTGCCTGTCCTGGAAAGATTCCTTGCTGCCAAAATACCAAAAACACGAAATGAACCCCATTATGCCAAGTCGTGGAAAAAGTTCCGGCAAAAATGAAAAGCCTGTAGAAAAACCCAGGAGGAATTGACGGTGACAAAGACTAAATTTGCTCTTAAGATAATTGTCTTCATCTCATCCAAGTTTCTTTTTTCTCTCCCTTTTTTTTTTTTTTTTTTTTTATGGTCACCCTCAAACAACTTTAGGGGAAGCGTAACCGTCGTTGTTGACTATCAGCTTAAAAGCCTCCCGTTTCATTTCGCAAATACAGTCGAGTGAATGAGGAAGAGGAAGTGAAATTTGTTTCTCTCCTGGAATGGAGGCGAGAGAGAGAGAGAGAGAGAGAGAGGGAGAGAGAGAGAGAGGGAGGTATGTGGAAGCCTTTGGTGGTTTAAAGCTTCGATTGCCATTCTCCCCTTTCGTTTGTATCTTTGATGTCTGAGAGCTTTATAGAGGATAATGCTGGGTGTTTTTCCTTCTCTTACAACGCAACGAGGAGACAGACAGACAGACAGAGATCTTGAGAGAGAGATCTCTTGATGTCTGAGCATTTGAAAAAGAATAATTCAAGCTATTTTTCCTTCTCATACAACGTAACGAGGATAGAGAGAGAGAGAGAGAGAGAGAGAGAGAGAGAGAGATCATGGTCGAACAATCTCAATTTTAGTTTTCCGTAGAAGACAACTATTGAGATGGCTTTGTCTGTCCGTCTGCATTTCTTCCATCCGCCCTCAGATCTTAAGAACTACTGAGTCTAGAGGGCTGCTTATCATCCACCCTCCGATCATCAAACATACCAAATTGCAGCCTTCTAGCCTCAGTAGTTTTTATTTAATTTAAGGTTGAAATTAGCTATAATTGTGCGCCTGACAACGATGTAAGCCAGGCCATTACCGGGCTGTGGTCAAAGTTTCATGGGCCGCGGCTCATACAGCATTTTACTGAGGCCACCGAAAGATAGATCTCTTTCCGCTGGCCTTGATTAAACGCTGTACAGAAAAATCGATTACGCCGAAGAAAGGTTTACTGATTGAAGTTTTGATTCAACTTTTTTCGTATGAGAATACCTCCCCAAGATGTCCCGGAGTCGACTCTTTCAAGGCAGTTGACCCATTTTAATATTCTGGTGAGGTCATCTTCCCTTTCTGAATTGGTTTCTGGGACGCCGTCTCCTTCCAGTGGATATGTTCTGTGATCTTATTTATTTTATTTATTTATTTATTTATTTATTCATTTAGTTGCTTTAATGAAACAAGACAAAAATTTTACTTTTTCTTGGTAGTAGAATTGAAAACAATGGAATTCTAGCTAAAATAAATTATCAGAAGTGATAAATATTATTCATTTCCATCCTTGAAATGAGCCAGAGTTAAGGCAAATTCATAAACAGCCTGAAAACATGATGATAAAAGTACGCACAATTTATTAGTTTCCGTCGATGTTGCCTTAATTAAAGGACACAGATATGAAAAATCAGACATTTCAAGATATTCACCTTTTTTGCACTGATGATTCCGTACACGGTATTTGCACATCACACCTCATCGCGCATTTCCGAATTATCATTAAGTGGAACGTAATTGATTTTGGTTGGTAGGTCATCCGCTTCATTAGCGTCGTCACTGGCCCTCCTGATTAACGAGCGTTATGGGGCATAGCCCTCCGCTCATATCAGAACAAGGGTTGAATGTGGTCCTCGAAATATGTCATCGGTACCAGTGCGCCAATTGATAGCAGGCTCTTTCGCGCATTTGGTACAGTAGACTCGCATCAACCGTGCATTTGATGTCTAGGCCAGTCCCTTTCGACGCTCCTGATTGGCTGTTGATAAGCCAATCACTGGGCTGGAGACTCTCAGTCTCTCGAGAGAGTTCATATAGGCAAGATGTATGTTCCACCTCTCCTGAGGGATACGTCTTTCAAAAGTATCCCTCAGGATACATCCTGCCTATGTGAACTCTCGAGAGAAACTGAGAGTTTCCAGCCCTGTGATTGGCTTATCAACAGTCAGTCAGGACTGGCCTAGACGTCAGATGCACGGTTGATGTGAATCTAGTATATTGATTGGTGGGTGATACGTCGTAGAGTTTCAACCATCTTTTTAGTACTTATAAAATCCCCTTTCAAAAACCGCTCGGGTACAGTCCAGTCTAAGCTGTTGTTTGAGATTATAAGCTGGCCTTATGCCAGCACGGGCTCCTGCTCATAGAGCAGCCCGTAGCAGACTAGGCGTTACAAGCAATTGATGTTGCTCTTTACTGATTCATTTACCTACATTTTAATCCTTCAGTAATCTTGATTTTTAAATAATTAGCGAAGAAATTTAGTTCAGCTCGTTGGTGGGAAACAATTAAATGTTAAATGATCACTATCTCTCTCTCTCTCTCTCTCTCTCTCTCTCTCTCTCTCTCTCTCTCTCTCTCTCTCTCTCTCTCTCAAGGACCTTGGAAGCTGTTTTACCAAATCACTTCAAGAGTTCTTTAACGGAAGCCGGCATTTTCGGGAAAATATAAATTGATAAAATGACATTTACTGTAAAATAAGTCAC
>NC_087206.1:73443669-73463669 GCF_015104395.2 Macrobrachium nipponense
CTATTTCTCTGGTTAACTCTGACCAGAACTTTTTTTTTTTTTTTTTTTTTTTACCACATTCCCTGTAATGACTTTCAATTGCTAGTAAGGGTTTAATCCATTTTAAAAACACTTTTTTTTTTTTAACGGTTATAGTTGTTAATTGGTTGATTCCCATTTGTCACTTAAAACTTTAGTAAAACTATACAGTACATACTCCAAGAAACTATACTGGACCTAAGCAAAACTGAAGACAAAAATTATAAATCTGATGTTACTGTTAAAAGTCATGATTTTTTTTTTTTTTTTTTTTTTTTTTTTTTTTGCGGTATGTACCAAGGCGTGATCCGACATCATGAACGAGTCCTCCAGGGATAGAATACAGTTCGGTTACCGTTCTTCCAATAATTGGCTCAAGCGCCTCATTGGCGTGGTCGGTATGGTGTTGGCATGCCACCTCGGTGGCCGCGAGTTCCATTCCTCGGACATTCCACTGAGGGGCCAGAGATGTGTATTTCTGGAGACATAGAAGTTGACTGTCGACGTGTTCGGAAGTCACGTCAATCCGTTGGTCTCGTTGTTGAATAACCACTGGTTCCATGCAACGTAAAAACGCCATACAAACTAACAAACAAAATCAATAATTGGCTCATTTAGTGTCACGGAATGCATATCTAACATCTATTAAAATGGACGGCCAACTTTTTTTAAACATAGAAAACTTTTTAGTTGAGGTCTGTTTACATTATTATACAATTAAGAGGTTACACTTGGTGAGAAGGAAATTGATTTAATTCGTGGTTTTCCCCTCATCGAACATTTTTACAGATTTCGTTATGTAACCTTGGCAATATTCGTTATAAAAATGGAAATAAGACATTCACTGAAACATTACTTTCAACATTAAATTCGATCTTATTATTTTACGTCTATTTCTATGTGATATCATTTTTAAATGTTTTTCAAAAATCGAGACCGACTGGGCCTTTATAAGTGAACAGACCCTTTCAGCTGCAATACAAATAAGAAGGAAATGGACATATCCAGAGTATAAAAGTATACAAAGAAATCTCTGCTGTATTCAGTAAGAAGAATAAACCTAAGTTCCTGACCGTTTTCGTTTTCACAAAAAATCTTTCGTATCAATCAAGCAGGCTGAAGCCCAGGAGCTCTGCAAAGGATTAAAACATCCATGATATGCTTTTAAAACAATGAAAAGATGGCGGTAGACAAAGGCAGAGAGATATATAGACACACCGAGAGAGAATAGCACAGAGAGAGACACAGAGAGAGAGAGAGAGAGAGAGAGAGAGACAGAGAGACAGAGAGAGAGAGAGAGAGAGAGAGAGAGAGAGACTATAGGTCAACGATTGCAAGAACAGGTTGCTCGCAAGCACAGCTTCCTCTCCTTTCAAGTTGATTATATAGGTTTCGGTAATTTTAAAGAACTGTGCCGGTGTACGTCATTAACTCCCAAAAGAGAGAGAGAGAGAGAGAGAGAAAAAAAAAAAGTTATAAATGCCCCGAAGTTTCTCCGGCGCAATCGAGTTTTCTGTACATCCCACAATGCTGGATGAAACTCTCAGCCACGGCCCATGGAATTCAGCTGCGGCCCGTGAAACTTTCAGCCACGGCCTGGTGGTGGCCCCCGTGTTGATGGCAGGCTCACGATCATAGCTACCTTTAATACTAAATAATATAAAAGCTACTGAGGATAGAGGGCTGCAATTTGGTACGTTTGATGATTGGAGGGTGGATGATCAACATGCCAATTTGCAGCCCTCTAGCCTCAGTAGTTTTTAAGATCTGAGGGCGGACAGACAGACAGACGGATAGCCATCCCAATAGTTTTCTTATTATGCTGTGTAGAACCTTGTTGTGTCGTTCTAGATAAGGCGACAGCTCTCACAATATGATCATCCTTGGGCGTATGTGACTCTGTGTCTGGGAGATGGCTTTTCCCTCTGTTGTCGTTGGAATTGAAAATAAGCTCCGAGATCAGACACAGGACGTCAGTTGTCCCTGCCTCCATACTTGGTTCCCTCACGGATGATTTATGTGAACTATAGACGGCACCTTCTTATATATAAACCGTATTTTCACTCCCTTTTTCACATCTTATTTTTCTTACGATTTTTCCAACACACGAAGTAATTATTGCGATTTATGACGATCTTAACGACCTTTGAATACGTCCGTCTGTCTTCATGAAGAACTTTTTTGTTGTTTTTTCTTGTCTTTTCTTAATATCCCAACCTTGATATTTTTTCCTTACCATTTGCTGGCGTAATAACATTGTCTTTATCGGAATACATCACTGTGTAAGAAAGGAAGTTTACTTTTAGACTTTCAACGATTTTTTATTTTCAGAAGAAGTCTTCAGGAAAAAATTATAAAAGCAATTATTCTCGATGTCTCTTAGAAGCCAGTCATTACCATAATGATGATGATATGGTAGTAATAATGGCTATAATGAATAGATACGATTTCATTGGAAAGATGGATTAGGCACTTGGAAGGGGAGATCGTCTACGGGCGATAGGGTTTGACGAGGAGCGATTACAGTCTGTTTCCATTGGGTTAATTCCAAATGCTAATGGGGCCTTGTGATTATCGTTCTGGAACTTTTTCTTTGTCCTGAGATTCCGGGATAAAACTAGTCCTATTCCCGGGAACCCGGGAATTCCCGGGATTTTCAGTTGTCTAACAATGCACATTATACTTAGTTTCCCGTTCAGGTTTTTGATGGTCAAAGATAGATATGCAGAAATATTACTGTAGATTCACTGTCTTATTCATTGTAACCCTGTCCTCTATAGATTCAGCTACTGCGATCAACTGGTAACACTGAAACAGACGCTCTACCTTCCCTCCACGGATTTATTTGACCGGCCTTATCTTGCAAAAGTATTGCAACTTGCAATTTTGCAACTAGCAAGATGCTGTCGATGGGAAAATACAGTTCACTGTGAATATGAATTATTTTACATAGATATCAAAACAGTGACGTAATCTAGACATCTATCATTATTATCATACAAATATTGACAGAAATTGTCCGTACCTACAGTATATATATATAAAAATAACAAAAAGTCCACAACCATCCTGCAGCCAAATTTGTCCCTGTTTTTGTACTTAATTTTATCGCGGGATTTCAAAAACACTTAGAATAATCAGGGACTTAGTTTGTGGCTCCTTTATCATCAGTTACATATAGTTTTCTGGCTCCTTTATCATCAGTTATATTTAGTTTGTGGCTCCGTTATCATCAGTAACATTTAGTTTGTGGCTCTTTTATCATCAGTTACCTTTCTCGTTCTCTCAAACAAGTGTTTGGTAATGCCATTCATATACTTTACGTACAATTCAGAGAGAGAGAGAGAGAGAGAGAGAGAGAGAGAGAGAGAGAGAGAGAGAGAGATTAAAGAAGAGGGAGAAGGACGAATGAACTTCCTTCTCGGTTAAGTAATTGAACTTTGACTCAGCCAGGACCAGTTATCAATCCTTGTCAGAGTATTCAGGATTTCCTTAACGTTTTGAATTGACTAAGCTTTCTATACTAAAACGAAAAGGCGAGCAAAAAGATGCATATAATTATACTTAGATAACCAATTAAGGTCATGTTCACATTACAGATTGTTTCTGATTTTCTAAAAAAATATCTTTGATAGAACAGCAAGTATTACCCATTCGTTCTGGTTTCTTCTAAATCTAATGACTCTTAAGATTCCATAGAAAAAAAAGATATAAATAAAGAATCACCAAATATTCAAATATAATTTATAGTTCCATTTATTTTAGAGTTATGGGAAACCAAAAAAAATCACTCTTTGCATCTCTCAGTTCCTGTCATTAGAATGGGACGTTCACATGGTCCAATGAGTGTTTATAAGGTGATATCATTTAGGCTGACTCTTTCTCCAAATATAGTCTTTTTTATATATCTACAGAACCATTGCTGTGATGTTTACAAAGTCTTTAAAAGGCTTTAAAAGCAGTAGTTCCCAACCTTTTTCTTTTATCAAATAAGTCGTATTTACATATCTACAGAACTATTGATGTAATGTTTACAATGTCTATACAAGACTTTAAAAGCATTGGTTCCCAACCTTTTTTTTTTTATTTGGGTGGGGCCATACCCCACCTAATCACGTCTGAAATCCTGATCACCCTTTTGGGTGATCTATAATTCTTGAATATTCCCGTGGAGGAAGTCTCAGAGGACATTAACGTGATTCAAACATTCCCAAATTGACCCCTTATAAATCAAATTACCCCACGTTGGAAACCACTCCTTTAAAACCTTGGGAACCACTGCTTTAAAGCCTTGGGAACCACTGCCTTAAAAGCCTTGGGAACCACTTCTTTAAAGCCTTGGGAACCTCTGCTTTAAAAGCCTTGGGAACCACTACTTTAAAACCTTGGGAATCACTGCTTTATGAGCCTTGGGAACCACTGCCTTAAAAGCCTTGGGAACCACTGTCTTAAAAGCCTTGGGAATCACTGCCTTAAAAGCCTTGGGAACCACTGCCTTAAAAGCCTTGGGAACCACTGCCTTAAAAGCCTTGGGAACCACTGCCTTAAAAGCCTTGGGAACCACTGCCTTAAAAGCCTTGGGAACCACTGCCTTAAAAGCCTTGGGAACCACTGCTTTAAAAACCTTGGGAACCACTTCTTTAAAACCTTGGGAATCACTGCTTTATGAGTCTTGGGAACCACTGCTTTAAAGCCTTGGGAACCACTGCTTTATACGCCTTATTCCTGTTCAATGCTAACAGCTTCCCACAACGAAGCCTCGCCGGAGTTAAAAAAAGCCAGCAGTTTTTCATGGACGAGGGACTTTTCATTTTCGTCAAGGGAAAAATGACGTCTGAGGAAAAGTGCTGAAGGAAAATGGGAAGCGAAGAGCAGCGTCAGCAGGCGATGGGATTTGGATCTAGTTAGTGGCGGACGTGCCAGGCTATTACAGAAATTGTTGTTCTGCAGAAAAGAATGCATTGTGCTCGTTGGGTACGGGTGACAGCGTTTGTGATGGACATTCAGAACCTGTGTTGAGAAATGCAAGTGTTGTGATAGTTTAGTATTTTAGATTTTTTTAAAGTTATCATAAAAGTATAAGATATTTTCAAAGTAGGATAACGAGGTAATTTATTTCATTGCTTTACTTGGAATCAGTAATGTAAGTTATATGTATGTATGTGAATGTATGTGTGTGTGTGTGTGTGTGGGTTTTGCCATAAATTTCATCACTGATTACAAGTAAAACTATGAAATAAAGTAACTCGTTATTCTACTTTGAAAATATCTTATCCTTTATGATAACTTTAAAAAACTGAAATGCTAAATTATAACAACACTTGTATTTCTCAACACAGGCTAGTCACAGCGTGTATAAGTCAAATAACGTCGGTCCCGAACAGATATTTCATAAAGACGAGCTAAAAAAATATTTATTGAAGATGTTTTGCAAAAAATGAGGACTGGACTGGAAGTGCATCTTCATCACAGCATCAAATATAAAGGACACAAGATGAAGTGCACCCAAGCATCAGCCCTCCTGGGACGAAAAAAAATATAAATAAATAAATAAATACTAAATATGACAGCTCCCCATATACTAAGCTACATTGGTCCAGTTACTATAATGATCCACAATACAGAACATCATGCCTTCGGCCCTTAGCTGCACCCACTTTCGTTCCTTTTACTGTACCTCCTTTCATATTCTCTTTCTTTCCTCTTACTGTCCACCCTCTCCTACCACTTGATTCATAGTGCAACTGCTTTGAGGTTTTCCTCTTTTACACCTTTCAAACCTTATACTGTCAATTTCCAGTACAGCGCTGAATGACCTCCTAGGTCCCAGTGCTTGGCCTTTGGGTTGAAACTGACCTAGCCAAGGACCTACTGAATTTCATTTGGAAACTGGGAATGATGCAGCGCATTGCTCTAAGAAGTCTGGAACGCTGCCTGTCCTGGAAAGATTCCTTGCTGCCAAAATACCAAAAACACGAAATGAACCCCATTAGGCCAAGTCGTGGAAAAAGTTCCGGCAAAAATGAAAAGCCTGTAGAAAAACCCAGGAGGAATTGACGGTAACAAAAACTAAATTTGCTCTTAAGATAATTGTCTTCATCTCACCCAAGTTTCTTTTTTCTCTTGATTAAACGCTGTACAGAAAAATCGATTACGCCGAAGAAAGGTTTACTGATTGAAGTTTTTTTATTCAACTTTTTTTTTTTTTTTTTTTTTTAATGCCTTTGGTCACCCGCAAACAACTTAGGGGAAGCGTAACCGTCGTTGTTGACTATCAGCTTAAAAGCCTCCCGTTTTATTTCGCAAATACAGTCGAGTGAATGAGGAAGAGGAAGTGAAATTTATTGCTCTCCTGGAATGGAGGCGAGAGAGAGAGAGAGAGAGAGAGAGAGAGAGAGAGAGGTATGTGGAAGCCTTTGGTGGTTTAAACCTTCGATTGCCATTCTCCCCTTTCGTTTGTATCTTTGATGTCTGAGAGCTTTTTAGAGGATAATGCTTACAACGCAACGAGGAGACAGACAGACAGACAGACAGACAGACAGACAGACAGACAGACAGACAGACAGACAGACAGACAGACAGACAGACAGACATCTTGAGAGAGAGATCTCTTGATGTCTGAGCATTTGAAAGAGAATAATGCAAGCTATTTTTCCTTCTCTTACAACGTAACGAGGATAGAGAGAGATCGAGAGAGAGAGAGAGAGATCATGGTCGAATAATCTCAATTTTAGTTTTCTGTAGAAGACAACTAATGAGATGGCTTTGTCTGTCCGTCCGCATTTCTTCCGTCCACCCTCAGATCTTAAGAACTACTGAGGATAGAGGGCTGCAAATTGACATGCTTATCATCCACCCTCCGATCATCAAACATACCAAATTGCAGCCTTCTAGCCTCAGTAGAGTTTATTTAATTTAAGGTTGAAATTAGCTATAATTGTGCGCCTGACAACGATGTAAGATAGGCCATTACCGGGCCGTGGTCAAAGTTTCATGGGCCGCGGCTCATACAGCATTTTACCGAGGCCACCGAAAGATAGATCTCTTTCCGCTGACCCATTTTAATATTGTGGTAAGGTCATCTTCCCTTTCCAAATTGATTTCTGGGAGGCCGTCTCCTTCCAGTGGACATGTTCGGTGATCTTATTCATTTTATTTATTTATTTATTCATTTAGTTGCTTTAATGAAACAAGACAAAATTTGTACTTTTTCCAGGTAGTAGAATTGAAAACAATGGAATTCTCACTAAAATAAATTTTCAGTAGTGATAAATATTTTTCATTTCCTTCCTTGATATGTGCCAGAGTTAAGGCAAATTCATAAACAGCCTGAAAACATTATGAGAAAAGTACGCACAATTTATTAGTTTCCGTCGATGTTGCCTTAAAGGACACAGATATGAAAAATCAGACATTTCAAGATATTCGCCTTTTCTTGCACTGACGATTCCGCACAAGGTATTTACACATCACACCTCAATCGCGCATTTCTGAATTATCATTAGTGGAACGTAATTGATTTTGGTTGGTAGGTCATCCGCTTCATTAGCGTCGTCACTGGCCCTCCTGATTAACGAGCGATATGGGGCATAGCCCTCCGCTCATATCAGAACAGGGGTTGGATGTGGTCCTCGAAATATGTCATCGGTACCAGTGCGCCAATGGATAGCAGGCTCATTCGCGCATTTGGTACAGTAGACTCACATCAACCGTGCATATGATGTTTAGGCCAGTCCCTTTCGACGCTCCTGATTGGCTGTTGATATTGCCAATCGCTGGGCTGGAGACTCTCAGTCTCTGGAGAGAGTTCACATCGGCAAGAGGTATGTTCCACCTCTCCTGAGGGATACGTCTTTCAAAAGTATCCCTCAGGATACATCCTGCCTATGTGAACTCTCGAGAGAAACTGAGAGTTTCCAGCCCTGTGATTGGCTTATCAACAGTCAGTCAGGAGCGTCGTAAGGGACTGGCCTAGACGTCAGATGCCTGGTTGATGTGAATCTAGCATATTGATTGGTGGGTGATACGTCGTAGAGTTTCAACCCCATCTTTTTAGTACTTATAAAATCCCCTTTCAAAAACCGCTCGGTTACAGTCCAGTCTAAGCTGTTGTTTGAGATTATAAGCTGGCCTTATGCCAGCACGGGCTCCTGCTCATAGAGCAGCCCGTAACAGACTAGGCGTTACAAGCAATTGATGTTGCTCTTTACTGATTCATTTACCTACATTTTAATCCATCGGTAATCTTGATTTTTAAATAATTAGCGAAGAAATTTAGTTCAACTCGCTGATGGGAAACAATTGAATGTTAATGGATCACTACTCTCTCTCTCTCTCTCTCTCTCTCTCTCTCTCTCTCTTCTCTCTCTCTCTCTCTCTCTCAAGGACCTTGGAAGCTGTTTTACCAAATCACTTCAAGAGTTGCTACGCTTCTTCTTTAACGGAAGCCGGCATTTTCGGGAAAATATAAATTGATAAAATGACATTTACTGTAAAATAAGTCACAAATTGACAATGCAGATATGTGACAAGAAGAAATTCAGAACTGAATTGGACGTTACATAATCATGTAAAACCTTGAAGTTCCCATGCAATCAAATGTTTTGCACAACGACGTAGAAAATAAATGTAGAAATAAAAACAAAATAGTGGGAGATAGACTGCAGAGTGAAAATTACTTAAAAATTTTTTTAAAATAAAAATAGAATAATAATAATCTTGCGCCAGACATGTTAGACAGGAAGAAAAGGACTGATATAATGCAATGTCTGACCCAGGTCCACGTGGCAGTTTCCATCCCATCCCGCAAAATAAATCTCTCAGTTTCAGCAATGATTAAAATTAAAATTCCCATTTGTTGTCTTATTTTTTTAAAACACTGCCACCTTCGTTTATTTGATGGCGAAGAAACTTTCATTATACTGACGGCGTGGGTTAAAAATAGAAGAAAGTTGTAGGAAAAAAATACATATATAAGTAAATATTATATATATATATTATATATATATATATATATATATATATATTATATAAAGATCTTCCTTGCCTACCGACATCATCATCTCTTCTTGAATTCAATTGAATATAGAACTTCGGCCAAAGGCCAAGCACTGGGACCAATGAGGTCATTCAGTGCTGAATTTCTGAAACGGATATTGATAGCAAAAATTTTGAAAGGCGTAACAGGAGGAAAACCTCTAAGCAGTTGCAATATGAATTAAAAGAGAATATGATAGGAGGTACAGTAAAATGACTGAAAGAGGGTTGCAGCTAGGGACCGAAGGCAAGCTGCAAAGGACCTTAAGTAATGCCTACGGTATACCGCATGAGGTGTACTGACGGCGCTACCTCCATACGGGAATCATTTCGTCTGAACGATAACATATGAAACCGCAGGCAACAGTTAATATTCCAGAGATAGAACAGAAATATTTCAGAACTGAAGCTGAAAGTCCACAACTCCACGAAAACATATAAAGCGAAAGAAAATCATCCTTCTCCAGAAGGTGGGTTATCTAGAGTCCTGAATAGTTCGGCGAATATCATCGAAATCGAACAGGATGATTTTATGGATAATGGAATAGAATGATATCGGTTTTAGCAGTATATTGGAGGTTCTCGATGATGGGGGGATATGATGGTGATGAGCGTTGGTACGGAGCTCCATTCCAGTGGTACGCAACTCTATTCCAGAGGTACGGACCTCCATTCCAGCGGTACACAGCTCCATTCCAGTGGTATGCAGCTCCATTCCAGTGGTATGCATGCAACTCCAATCCAGTGGTATGGGGCTCCATTCCAGTGTTTCGCAGCTTCATTCCAGTGGTACGCAGCTCCATTCCAGTGGTACGCAGCTCCATTCCAGTGGTACGCAGCTCCATTCCAAGGGTACGGACCTCCATTCCAGTGGTACGTAGCTCCATTCCAGCTTTACGCAGGTCTATTTCAGTGGTACGCAGCTCCATTCCAGTTGTACAGAGCTCCATTCCAGTGTTACGCAGCTCCATTAACGTGGTACACAGCTCCATTCCAGTGGTACGAAGCACCATTCCAGCGGTACGGAGGTCCATTCCAGTATTCTATGTTGCAGTCCCGAAGTGGTGTAAACAATTTGTAATCTTGTTGTCAAGGCATCAAGTTACTGTGTTCATCTGAGACAATATTATTCATTTAGATTTGTTTTACAATTACAAATACACACACACACACACACACATATATAAATATATATATATATATATATATATATATATATATATATATATATATATATATATATATATATATATATGTGTGTGTGTGTGTGTGTGTGTGTGTGTGTGTGTGTGTGTGTGTGTTTGTATATATATATAATGTTTATTTATATGACTAACTGGTTCGGCATCGCTGACAACCAGTTGAGGATGTGCGTTACAGACTCTGTATGAGAAGAGATGAAGTCCCTGAAGCTATGGGAAAGGAGAGAGAGAGAGAGAGAGCCTGATGATGCAAATGTCTGAATAGGCCTTGAATGCTGGAAATACATTTATTCCGAAGAAAGACAACTATGAATATGTATGAGAAGAAGATAATGGTGTAGAGGTGTGTGTCAGATTTTGTGTCAGAAAAGTATGTTGATGGATACAGTGAAGGACCCGCTCACCATTCGTAAAAGCAAAAGCCTAATTGGTCAGTCATAATGGATGACTTGTCTGTTAATTTCACCAGTTTTGGTTCGATGTACTGAATGCCGCCATTAGTCTGGAAATAAATTTATTTACTGGAAACACTGACTGGCTCTCTCTGATGCTCATTCATACTTCATGCAGCTCTGAAAGTGAACCATGGCATTTCTATGATTACCTTATTTGAATAAGGCAATCATAGAAAGTAACATAATCTCTCATCAGCTAATTTTGAACGAAATTCAATAATCTAATCCAAACTGGTACTTCATTTCAAAAACGTATAGTACTGCAGTTTTGTTCTGGTCAGAACTAAGACAGTTTATTTTCTTTTATTAAAATGCTATTTATGTCTACAGATTACTGCATATTCTAAATTAGACACTTCTTTACTTGAAGTTCGTCTGGTTAGGCGCAGAATTCATGTTATGATTTTATTTTTTCCTTTAGAATATGAGATCACAAAGTAGCTTCCCGATAATACTAGAGTAAGGAAGGATAGAGTGTTGATTTTTTGTATTATTCATTATCTATCCTTCAGGATATAAGAATGTCGATGATAGTTAACCGCCAGGTTCTAATATCTGTTAAAATATCGTCAGTGTTTTGATCAAACGTCAGTGGGAATAGACGGCAAGTGGCATTAGAATACGGCCAAGGCTACTGCTGTCTCCAAACAGGGTAGGATTAGACAAGTCACGACCTCATTCATATACAGAAATAATTTTCGCTTACTCGGGGAGGAAGCCTACAAACTACTTCGTTAGCGTTGTTGTCGTTGATGTTGTTGCTACTGTTGTTGTTACTGTTGTTGTTCTTGTTGGAAGGGGGTAGGAAAGGTCAGTGGAAAAGCCTAGAAAAGGTCTGAAAAAGGTGTTTGACGTTGAGTTAAAGATACAGGAATTTTAGGATAGGATATTTATAATCTATTTATTAGAACGGAAATGTACAAAATAAATGATGTGCGTAAATAATTATCTCTAGTAAAATATAGCGTATTTATTTTAACTTTCGTCAGTGAAAACGTTCTATTTGACAGTACATTTAAGCTAGCGCCCCGAGTAAGCTGGAGGTAGGATCACGCCTTGCATACAGAAATAATTATTTATTGAATTACTTTAATGCTTGAGGAATATATAACTGCAGCTCGAATATGGAATGGTTTAAAAGGTATTCGAAAATTACATGAATTTTATCTTTTTTCACACATTTTGTTTATCAAGCAATAATTTCAGTCATTGATTTGCTAAAGAAATTAACTTTTGTCGTTATTTGTGTTTGTCGTACTTTCAAAGAAAATATTTCAGTGGTTTATGAATTCAGTGTTCATTAAAAAATATGTTATCCACTGGCTGAAGGTGAATTCAAAATGAGTATTTAGTACCTGGTTTTGTCTTATTTTTAAAGAAAACACTTCAGTGGTTTATAAATTCAGTGTTTGTTAAGAAAAAAAAAATTTTTTACCCACTGGCTGAAGGTGAATTGAAAATGAGTATTTAGTACTTGTTTTTGTCGTATTTTCAAAGAAAATATTAAATTGGTTTATAAAAACAGTTTTTTGTTGATAAACGCTTAAGTTCTAAATGATTATGCAACAACACTGTTTCCTTAGCAGACAGTGAGAAGACCATCATTTTATCTTTCAGCAAAGATGAAAAAGAGAATATAAATGCTTTAATACTTTTGGCTTGTTAGTTAGACATCAAAATATCGAGAAAATTGCTCCAAGGCCTTTCGAGGAAGTCAAGTGTCCTGCTGCAAGACGATAAAGAGAGCAAATGCCGAATCGATTCCCGAGCCATCTTGCAGATAGGAACTTGTCAAAACGATACGGCTCATAAATGGAAATAGAATCGGGAATAAGAGAAGCCACCACAGCTCTTAAAAATACTTGGTAGTGGCAGTTATCTGTGTGTTGAATTGCCATTTCGCAAGGCCTCCAAAGGAAGCGGTATTAAAGTTATTATCGGTTTTACCGCCCTGTTCATCGCTGGGCCAAACGAAGGCTATGCTTTAGGAGACGCGGTAAGGTTATTCGAGCACCGGTCGTGAGAGCAGTTCTTTTTTTACAAGAAAAAAAATAAGAAAAAGGAACTCTCCTCTTCTGAACGATAAGCTATAAAGAGAGTCATATTTAAAATTCTTTTACAATGGTTGCGGTTGTAGTAGTACTTATCTTTAAGAGCGACCATAAAAGTTCCGGTTGGCGACCATATCGCCAAGGAATGTTTGATTAGTCATACATGTTGAAACCATTCGTTGAGTGAGACGCTAAGCATATTTGCTATTTTCCTGACTTCAACGATTTAACCGTCTGCTTAGATACCTTCATTATTTGGTATATTGCTCATCACTTAAAAAGATGGGCATACTCATGTCATGAATTCTTGGCATCAAACTATTGCAGGTTTTATTTGTCTATGGCCGATTCATATCGACAGGGATTATATTGAGCGCCTCAGTGGCGTGATCGGTTTGGTCTTGGCCTGCCATTTCGGTGGCCGCGAGGTCGATTCTCGGGCATTCCATTGAGGAGCGAGAGATGTGTATTTTTGGTGATAGAAGTTCAACACTCTCGACGTGGTTCGGAAGTCACATAAAGACGTTGGTCCCGTTGCTGAATAACCACTGGTTCCATGCAATGTAAAAACACCATACAGACAAACAAACAAACAAACAAACAAACATGGATTATATATAAATGACTAGATAAAGAATCCTGAACTATTGAAAAGCCCAAACAGCGAATTGAATAGTAATACGAAAATGGTTGTACACAAATACGTGAAGATTTCAGATAAACAAAATATTGAATTTTCAGAAATGTGCATTGCTTACAAGCAAGTAGCTAAATCTCTGGACATCAAGAATAAATTTATTGGTACTTGAAATCAAATATTTTCACGGTAATGATCAACTTCCTTTATAAGGATCTGTGATGATCAGGCGCTATAATAGATTCACATCAGCCGTGCATCTGATGTCTAGGCCAGTCCCTTACGACGCTCCTGATTGGCTGTTGATATTTTTTTTTTTAAGAACACACTCCCTTCACTTTTTAAGGTACGTGATGAAGAATAACGCGTGACAGAGCATTCAGATTGTATTCAAATTGGTCCCCCTCCGATCTGGTGGGAATGTTGCCCCCCTTTAAGGATCAGGAGCATCAAATGCGTTCTCGCGTTTGAGATGGAAATCCTCCCTGATTAATTTCGGCATCTGATTATCTCCGAATTCCAACCCCCTCGGCTGGAGTATGAATTTGTAAAGCTTGGTTAATGATCTATTTATGCTTTGCACTTTGTCCTGTTACGGTGATTAGAAATCCATTTCTCGATGTAATGTGGTTCAGATCCCACTATAAGCTGTAGGGCTCGTTGCTAGGTAACCTGTTGGTTCCTAGCCACGTAAAAATATCAAATCCTTCGGGACAGCAGCCCTAGAAGAGCTGTTAATCAGCTCAGTGGTCTGGTTAAACTAAGATATACTTAACTTTTTGTTTCCTGTTACGGAGTTTCTCCTGGCGCCATATAAAAGAGAGAGTTTGACATTTACCAAATTATTCTTTGCTATAACAATTGGGGTTATGTGTATTCATGTTGACTGGCGATGTTCATGGCTATTATGTTTTTAAATTGCTAAAAAGTCAACCTTATTCAAAAGTTTAAACTCCAGTGCCACAAAATCGTGATTTTAACACTGTTTTAAACACCATGGTACAATGAAAATTGCCAAGGAAAATTATTCCTCTCCCTCTACTTTTAAAAAGTTGCGTCCACCAAACTCGGTTTTCTCTAGATTTCGTGAATTCGAATTCGTAGTGTTTGAAGATTATACGATATCAAAATATTTTCTGGATTATGATAATCAATAATCGCTCGCCTTGAACTTCATTTCACAAAAGTAATGTCACTTCGGCTCCCTGGATTCTTTGTTGTTGAAATTATATGTCAGTGGCCATTAGGCTCTGCGCCCTTTTACTTCCGCTGTGGGATGGGTATGATCCAGAGGCCTAATATTTTGGAGGTTTCCCTCCAGTGGCAGATTGGGCCTCGTTAAAGTTTTTCCTTTCGTTATGAATTATTATCTGATATCATTTACTTTGATGCTGTAACTGCCTGTTTTTTTTTTTTTTTTTTTTTTTTTTTATATATAAAGATCGTATTCCCATATTTGCAGACTCAAGCATTCGTATGAGATAGGGTTACACACCCTACACACACACATATACACACATACACACACATACATTTAGTATAACGATATATACATACTGTCAAAGGAATATTTCAGAATGTGAAAGCATTTCGGAAAGGAATAAATGAATTTGGAACTATGGTGGTGTGGTGCTGCGGAAAAATGTAAAGAAAATAGAAGGGTGGACAGAACAGAGTGAAATGGAGGGTGAGACACACTTGGAGGATAAAAGTAGAAAATAGGAGACAGGAGGAAAGAGGGAACTGGTCTGTATTCACCTGTGAATCCTAAGGAGCACAGAAGCAGGTGCCAATGAAAGGTCATCGTATCTCATACTTCACATACCCACCTCATACATTCTTCCTCACATACCACACCTCATACATTCCAGACAAACGTGTGTATAATATACAAGTATATATTTATGTATATTATAATATATATATATATATATATATATATATCATATATCTATATATATATATATATATATTATATATATATATATATGTGTGTGTGTGTGTGTGTGTGTGTGTGTGTGTGTCTAATGAAATAAGCCCATAAAAACGCCAAAATATGGAAAGCAAGTACTATATTTCAGAGACTGCTGTCCCTACCTGAAGAGAGAGATAGCAGTCTCTGAAGTATAGTATTTGCTTTCTATATTTTGGTATTTTTGTGGACTCCTTTTATTGGATGGAATACTGTTGTAACAGAACATTTTCAACAGTCATATATATTTGTGTGTATATATATGTGTGTGTATATAGGGGAGAGTGGGATAAGAAGCCCCCTTTAAGGAGAATGCTTATATTGTCTACAGTATTTCAGCTATTGACCTAATAGGGATATTTCTAGAAAGCTTTGTTATTGGTTTATCAGCGATCATAATCATGAGAAGCTATTATCAATTTAGGATAGTAAAAACATGACCTAAAGAAAAAAAAGAACAAAGGGGAACTTTTACCCCATAGGTGGGGTAAGAAGCTCAGGGTGGGGGCTTTTTGCCCCATACCTAAGATATTGTGGTACTTCATGAAAACATCCACTTATCTTGAAAAATAGGCGTCTATTTTTGCTAAATATAAAATATTCATCCTTCCACACAAAAATATTCAAGAATAAGGTTGGAAAATATACAGTAATTAATCTTAGAATTCTTAGTTTCTTGTAAAACCTAGGAACTTTTTGGTATTCATAAGAACTGAAATTAGCAAAATTGTAAAATAAATTGACGCTTCTTCTAAATGACAGCTGTAACAGCACAATTAGATATAAGTTTACTTTATATAGCACCAAGAATAACACAAATAAAAGAAATAATGGATAAATTTTACATAAGAACAAGAATAACACAAGGAATAAAGGTAGACTAATTTTCTTTACATTACTCCATTCTCTCTCGCTAAAGTCCTGTGGCTGTGGTGGCCTTCTGGAATTGTAATGTGCTTTTCTGCTCGACTTGGCTTAACAATTTTAACAAAGTGATGTAGCCAGTCTACGAAACAATCAGCATTAGACCATCCATCTGCTGTGCATTGGCAATTGATCCAGGTGGGCTGCCGATCATAAGTAGTGAAGTCATCCTTTTACGGACAAATATAAACATAGAGGAAGGCAAACTCGAGCTGCATTCATTGCACAAATAAGATGTAGTCTGTCTTCTTTCACCACTGGTTACACGTCCAACTGATCGGATGGTGTAAAAAGCCCCCTGGGCTTCTTGCCCCAAAGCGTGGTGGGCCTTTTACCCCGCATGCCATTTTTTAAGGAAATTGATTCCACCTGTACCTCAATTGAGTTTTCAAGTCTGGATTGCAGTGCAAGATATTTCTTAGTTCTCATTTAAAGTAACTGTAGTTAAAGTACTGACTTTACTGACAAGATGTCCTTACAGGATATCCCTGATATAGCACGCATACTTACATGAAATGTGTCCAAAGAAGAAATATGTGCTAGCTGTGTCCCATTCTAGTTCCACCTGGCTGTTTGGTATAGAAAGCTTCAGGCAGAAGGTGTTGCTGCACTGATCAGCTGACTAAGTTGCTATGATGTATTATATATTTGGGAAGGTGTGTATGTATGTATGTATGTATGTTTGTATGTGTGTATGATTGTTATGGGCGCCCGGGCCGTCGGTCTGACGGGACTGAGATTCGGAACGGAGATGGGTTTCCACCCTGGGGAGGTCGAGACCTATGTTCGGGCGCCCGGAAACCACCGGGAGCCCGGCCTCCCAAAATTTCTACTTCCTCCCCCTCCGAAGGGAGAGAAGGGATTCCCTGAAACAGAGCTGGTTCTTCCCGTGAAACGGGGCTGGCTATGCCCGAAGACTTAGTTACTTCACAAATTTCTGTATACATATGACTTCTCATTTGGAGAAGAATACTAAGGGTAAACGTCAATGACATCAATGAGGGTGGTTTTAGAAGGGGGCTGACAGAGAGAGAAAATGAGAGGAAGAGAAAGTGAGAGAGATTAGATGGGGTATTAGGGAGAAGAAAGAGGAAAAAAGACAGACAGACAGACAGACAGAGAGTTGGTGTTACTGAGAAGAAAGAGGGTAAGAGGCAGTGATTGTTGGAAAGAGAAAGAGAGAGCAAGAGAAAGGAACGAGAGGGAGAGGAAAAGAGAGAGAGAGAGAGAGAGGAAGAGTATGAGAAAGGAGCGAGAGAGGAAGGAAGAGAGATAGAGAGAGAGAGAGGAGGGGGTTTTAAGTGGGAGAAAGATGGAAGAAGTGAGAGAGGTAGAGAGAGACAGACAGACAGAGAAGAGCGGTTGTTTGGAGACAGAGAGTTGCTCAAGAGTGGGCTCTCCGGAACGCCTGTTCATTTTGTCACCGGAGGGAAAAACAAAGAACTTAGTCTACCAAAAGGCTCTCCGGTGAATTGGAATCTCTCTGCCAACACCAAGAATGTTTCTTTCCATATATGTTTATGATGCTTCATTTTGATATTAATTTTCAAGGATGTTTATTTTGTCCGATTTGCATTCTTTACAATTCAGGTCGTGGTGCTGTATTCAATTGTGGCTTGATTTATCTATTTTCTTTTCATAAACTATGCTCTGGGTTACAAGGACCAATCTAGCTGGGACCCACCCGTAGGGCGGATAACCAGCTAGTATGTAATAAGTAAGAAAATAAGGGGAAGCCTTATACCATACTCTACCCTATATGTGTGCATGAGTGTACATATTTAAATGTGTTTCAAACTACGACAGGAATTTCAGAAATTTACTTTGCTTCGAAGTCCAGTGATTGCTTCTAGCGGTTTTCGGCAGCAGCGGAGAGAGAGAGAGAGAGAGAGAGAGAGAGAGAGAGAGAGCATTCTATCACTATCACGCTCAGGTTTTCAAAAGCAAATGGACATTGAAGCCAAGCTTTTATTTCACTTTCTATTCTGCATAATGAAACTGTTCCAAAAAGAAGTATGAATTAAGTAAATGATGTTTTTTAACATATCTATGCTTATATAATTAACTATATAGTTGTGCACTGATATACATAACTACAAAGAGATATATTCGATAATTTTTTAAAAATGAAAATGCCGTTTTATTGTAACTGAAAGTTCACCTCCATGTTGCAAAGAGTTGAACGAAAAATGTCAATAGATACAGTTGTGCACTAATATACATAGCTACTCAGATTTTGTTTAGAAGAAAATGCCGTTTTATTGTAACTTTGAAAGTTCACTTCCATGTTGTAAAGAGCAGAACGAACGATAAATAGTTTTCGTCCGATTCGCACACAGTTTAACACTGAAACAACTTTTTTTGAGCGAAAAATAAAATAAGATTATTGGATACAATCAATAACTTTGCGGTGTTTGCTGCAAATCTCAACCAAGGGAAAGAAATTTTCGGATTAATGCTACTAAAATTCTTAAAATGTCCTATTTAATGTGTTGCGGTGCGGCCATTAAATTGATGTATAATTATTTAAATTTTAAGTACATGAACAATTATTCAACTTAACAAAAGTCAAACAATATTCACTTACAAATGACGACGAACTCCAGAGGCCCACGGGATTTTCGTTGCTCTGGTTGGCTGTCTTCAAGCTTTCGTGATCAAGTAAAATTCTCAAAACTCGATGAAAGCAAATCTTTATTTTTTCTATTTTCTTTTTCGCTTTGATTGGAAACTATATTCGGGCTTCGGCCTATCAGCGGCAACCCTCAGTACCACGATGTGTATATATATATATATATATATATATATATATATATATTATATATATATATATATATAATATATATATATATATATATACATATATAATATATATATATATATATAGTATATATATATATATATATATATATATATATATATATATATATAATGTATGTATGTATGTATATGTATATGTATATGTGTATGTATAGTATATATATATATATATATATATATATATGTGTGTGTGTGTGTGTGTGTGTGTGTGTGTGTGTGTATTATATATATATATATATATATATATATATATATATATATATATATATATATATAATATACTATATATATATATGTCAGGTGAAAAGTAAGCAGATGACCGTTGTCCTTCATACTCTATAATAATAATAATAATAATAATAATAATAATAATAATAATAATAATAAATAATAATAATAATAATAATAATAATAATAATAATAATAATATAACTAAACTATTGAAAGGGAAGAAGGTGACTCTTGGTAGAAATAATTAAAGCCCAAGGTAATAAATTATTGCCAGAAGAGAAAACCCAGAAAGCTGTGAATTTTAGGCGAAAATACAAATAAAACTGTCGAGAATTAAGGACAGGATGAAAGTTACCGTTCGAGAATTTGGAGGGATGAGAATTATCTAGTTCGTTGTTAAAAACAGCTAAGAGGAATCGGTGAACCCCGTTACAAACGACTGGCTATGACTTGGTTTTTCATTTAGAGTTACTGAAAAAGTCCTTTTCTCTCTCTCTTCGTCTCAGCTTCTCCATCTCTCTCTCTCCTCTCTCTATATATATATATAAATTATATATATATATATATAAATATATATATATATTTAGATATATATATTATATATAGATATTATATATTCATATATATATTTATATATAAATATATATATATATA
>NC_087206.1:73468669-73471517 GCF_015104395.2 Macrobrachium nipponense
TTCTGATAAATGGCTACAGTTAATAAGTGAGAGCAAAGCTTTTCCGGAAAAGAAATTTAAAATAACTCATTGTTTGTGTGTTTGTTTGTTTGTATGGTGTTTTTATGTTGCATGGAACCAGTGGTTATTCAGCAACGGGACCATCGGCTTTACGTGACTTCCGAACCACGTCGAGAGTGAACTTCTATCACCAGAAATACACATCTGTAGGCCCTCAGTGGAACGTCCGAGAATTGAACTCGCGGCAACCGAGGTGGCAGACCAAGAACAAACCGACCACGCCAATGAGGCGCTAAAAAAGATGTTTCTCTAGAACTGTGCTCACATTTTTGCCACGGTAGTTTAAGCGGAGATCTATCGACGCGTGCGCAAATCTCAAATTCCGACTGGGAAACAACATTCTATTAGCCTATGACAGGCCCATTCTCTGGAAAACAGAAAATCCATCAGGGTTATAATACGTTGTTAAGAATGCATCAGTGATTGAGTGTAAATATTGCGAACTATTTTTCTTTTCTTTTTTTATTTCCATGAAGGTAACCGAGTATTTGTGCTGTCCTATCAAGCTTTTGATTATAGAAACCTTTCTGGAGAAATAGAGGTAGATGTTGTGAATATGGACACTGACATTTCGTACGATAAACTCTATGTTGGCTAGAGTTATCCCCACCTTCTGTATGCCTATCCCGTTTCTCGTTAAACGAGTGGTTTTCGTGCTCGGGTACCAATCCGGTGGTCCAAAGTTCCATTCTCGGCTCGGCCAACACGGAACCAGAGGAATTTATTTCTGGTGATAAAAATTAATTTCTCGATATAATGTGGTTCGGATCCCACAATAAGCTGTAGGTCCCGTTGCTAGGTGACTAATTGGTTCCTAGCCACGTAAAAATATCCAATCCTTTGGGCCAGCGCTAGGAGAGCTGTTAATCAGATCAGTGGTCTGGTAAAATTAAGATATGCTTAACTTTTTATATTCCTGTCCTTATTTGAGAGAAGAACGCAGGAATATCCTGAGTATATTTTGGGTTCCATCCTTTCACCTTCCAGGGCGACCTTACTGAGCAGTATAGGATAATCATTGCCTGATCTATATATTTCGAAAATCTTATCAAGACGCAGGTATCTTAGCAAAACTTACAAGGAAAGAGATTTGAATGGTATTTCATTTAGCATCATGCCCACTTTTTCCCACTGATGTCTGAGAATTAGAGAGAACGAGGCGTGATCCGACCTCCAGCTTACTCAAGTCGCATGCAAGATTTTTCTCTCACGCATGTAAATTAAAAAGTTGTAAATCTATGGTCAAATCTAGCCTTCTTTCACCAACGAAAATTAAAATCAATATGCTATATTTGATCAGAAATAATTGTTCTGTTCTGTTTAACATGGACATTATTTATTATTTTCCATTTTCATTCTAATGAATGAATTATAATTATCCTATTTTAAAATTCCTGTATCCTTAACGTGAAACACCTTTTTCAGAACTTTTCAAGCTCCCCCTAGACGTTTCCTACCCTTACAACAAGGACAACGACAACAAAGTAGTTTGTAAGCTTACTCCCCGAGTAAGCAAAAATTCAGTCACTAGGTTCAGGCTGCCTTTGATTTCAAGGTAATATATATTGTCGTAATTTCTTACGATTTCTCCGAGCTCAAAGCATCTCCAGCCCCATTAGGCAACATCGTATTCATTAATATTAACTTTTCCCTTTCAAGACTCCGGTGAAATATCTCCTGACACGGCCTAAAGGAATCCTATTAGTGTTGGAAAAATGGTGACGCTCTCTCTCTCTCTCTCTCTCTCTCTCTCTCTCTCTCTCTCATATCAGATTAGAAACTGATGACTGTATTCGACCAAAAACAATTGACGAAGCGGAGGATTTCTTAAAACCAGTATGACTCTTTTAACCTAAGCATTGAATCTTATACTAGAACCTTGTGGGACACAGCTGTGTTGCAATGAGAGAGCCAGATCGACAGATATGGATGGATAGGGAGGTACAAAAAGGGAGATTAAAAAAAAGACATGATTTCTTGTATATTGTTAAACTGGTATACTATCAAATACATATTATCAAACTGGAGAGGCCGATGAGTCATTCTTTCTCCATTTCATGTTATATATATATATATATATATATATATATATATATATATATATATATATATATATATATATATATATATATTTATATCTTTCTATTCGTGTATATATATATATATATATATATATATATATATATATATATATATATATATATATATATATATATATATATATATTACACGAATAGAAAGATATAAATTTTAATATATAATCATCATTATTTTTTGATTAAATACTTCTTTTTATGTAGGTCCCCTCTTTCAACTGTGACCTTTAAAAGGGAGAACTTCCCCACGACTTGTCAGTTCCATCCTGAACCCACTGCTTAGAATTGACAACAACGCGTCCAAAGGATGAATCTAAATGATTCAGAGCATCTCTAGCAGAGAGCAGAGTCTACCTCACTGTTTGGTCATAACTGTCAAACAAAACTTGAGAAAGTCCGGGAACGTCAAAGCCATTGGGCAGTTGGGAGAAATTCTGTTAACTGAATTAGTTGCCATAACCGAGGCGTCGCGTCGTCCCACGTCGTCAGAAACAAAGACTTCGACGTTGGAATCCTTCCAGGTATCTTATCAACTAGAACTATAGTAGATTCACATCGACTGTGCATTGATGACCAGGCCAGTGCCTTACGGCGCTACTGATTTTCTGTTGATGAGCCAATCACAGGGCTGGAAACTCAGTCTCTCTCGAGAGTTCACATGGGTAGGATCTATGCTCCACCTATCCTGAGGG
>NC_087206.1:73472017-73477017 GCF_015104395.2 Macrobrachium nipponense
GTATTGCAGGATTGCTAAAACGTAAATTAGTTCAAGGCAAGTATCTTAGAAAAATAATGTTATTAAAAAGTTTTCAATCCTTTAGAAAAACTTCTCGTTAATTCGAAAAGACGTCCAAATTAGGAGCAGATATGAAAGCTTCATTTATTGAACTCTCTCTCTCTCTCTCTCTCTCTCTCTCTCTCTCTCGTCTCTCTCTTCTCTCTCTCTCTCTCTCTCTCTCTCTCTCTAAAGTTTGCACGAAATAGCAGAACAGAACCTTTTTCATGTTTTCGTGGATCATATTTCATCTTGTTTACGTGTTTACAGCAGCTTATCCAGACAGAAGGAAACCTTTCCTGCCTTATTGTTTTCTGCCTATATGAATGATACAAGGGACCCTTCGAAATAAATATATGACACATTATAAAGTCTGATGCATGCGTATACAATATTGCCTACAAAAAACAGGTGGAATGAGGCATGACTGGTTTCTGAAAGGACGACAATGCCGCTTGTTTACCCTCAGTTTGACGACCCTCACTTATGAATTTAGCAGCCCCCTCCCCCCAGCCCCACCACACCCCCACCTCTTTTCAACTGACAGAAACCTCGACCGTATACCTCATTTCAGAACTGCAGCCACGTTTTTTTGCAGGCAATATTTTATACTCATACATCAGACTACACTTTCACTATCATTATGAAGATACTGTAAACACGAAATGAATGTTTTAGTCCCAACTCCTGTTTAGTCAGTCTTTCTCTTGACCTCCCCAGATGCTTAAATGCTGATGCTGCGACGAAAGGCCTATGAGTGAGATATTAAAATCATAGTCTGTTAAAGCTCAGTACATGAGAGAGAGAGAGAGAGAGAGAGAGAGAGAGAGAGAGAGAGAGAGAGAGAGCATAATTTCCTCAGTGCCAAAGTGAATTTGCTTGAGATATTCACACCAAAGTTAAGGAGATGAAATCTCGATGAATTGAAGAGAGAGAGAGAGAGAGAGAGAGAGAGAGAGAGAGAGAGAGAGAGAGAGATGCTGTGATGTCTTTCGAAATTATAGTCTGTACATATCTGATTTTGAACCCATTGGCATATTTGATAATAACAGTAAATGAGGGTCAATTTTTTTATTCCTGTATGAATATATGATTACGAACACCGACACCAGTATTAAGGACAATAACTCGTAAATGGAAGACCATAATTTGCTAACATTTTCTTGAAGACAATACGTGAAAATTAGATTGGCCTATAAACTAAATCACGAGGACAGTATTACGCTAATGGAAGTTAATCCACACGAACAAAAGGCATATTTTTACCATCCAAAGGGAATTTCAAAATTTAGCATTAAAAAAATAGCAAAGCTTAGATTTAGCGAGGTATAAGTCGTGGGAAAATTATCTCTCTCTCTCTCGGTTCCTTTCTGCTATTTAAAAAAAAGAGCAATGCTTGCATTTAGCGATGTATAAAGTCGTGGGCAAAATTCTCTCTCTCTCTCTCTCTCTCTCTCTCTCTCTCTCTCTCTCTCTCTCTGCTATTTTATATTTTTACAAAATGTATGTCCATGTTAACTGTCTCTTGATGAGAATCACTTTCCCCTCTCAAGATAATTTGTTAAGATCTTTCACAACTAATTACTTTCTGATCACAGGCGAAGCTCATATTCGGACATAACTCTCCACAATGATACACCTGCAACCACCTCTTGCTGCAAAGGCAATGCAATTGGCCAAGCGAATGAGTTCATTTTGAAGTTGACAATAAAAACGGGATATTGAGAATAAAGCCACGCGCCTGCAGTTGCTTTGACAAGAATTGCAAGTCATGCCAGTTCAAGTTAGTTGCCATGGCAGATCAAAGGACATCTTAAAGATACTCTGTCTTTTCTTTATCCTTGTCGAAGGTGATGATTGATAAGCGTCATTATCTCTAAAGAGGTAGATTTATTATTTTGAATACCTGATGAAATTGGACGCACTAGCAGTTTTGTAGATATATGCTCTTGACAATTAGTACTATATTGCTACTTAATTTTAAAAATATAGGTAGAACTGCATAACTGAAATAAACTCTTTAAAGGCAATCAAATTTAACGATTAACTCATAATAACATAAGAGTATATAGCACCTCTGGTAATCTTATTTCACAATTTTGTGAAAATAAAGCGATGTAAACATTTACCTTCAATATTACGTGGCATCTCATCTTGCTACATTCTTCACCTCTCTCTCTCTCTCTCTCTCTCTCTCTCTCTCTCTCTCTCTCTCTCTCTCTCCATTTTGATAGACCTGCACAGGTTTGTTTACGAATTACCTCCATATAAGGGCGTTACTCATTTTAATTTCACTAGAAGTTTAGGTTAATTAAATATTCTCATTTGGTGTACTGTAGGTATAAGGCTTTTTAGAATTTCTGTGTATAATAACTGACAATATCTGATCCAGAAAGCTTTTAGACACAGTTCATTTTAACCTTTTCTAAAACACTCTACTCACTATTTCATGTCTGGTGCTCATTTCTCCCAAATTATTGCAACAGACTCAAATCGGTTCTGACCATAACTAAGGTATGCCATAATAAATGACATTAACTTCTCAGTTAGCAAAACGTGGTAGGTTTGTTTGTTTGTTTGTATGGTGTTTTTACGTTGCATGGAACCAGTGGTTTTTCAGCAACGGGACCAACGGCTTGACTTGACTTCCGAACCACGTCGAGAGTGAACTTCTATCACCAGAATTACACAACTCTGACCTCTCAGTGGAATGCCCGAGAATCGAAATCGCGGCCACCGAGGTGTGCAAAGACCTTATCTTTTGTAACAATCCTCCGGTCGACAACAAAAATAGAATCGAGGTTGTTCGGCGTCTCTGAAAACCTCCAAAAATAACCTGGTCACTTATCCCGATTCGGAGAGTTTGCATCTTATTCAAAATACATTTTTGTATGACCACTAATTTCCCGAAAGTTAGTCACTGATGGAAATGGTAACCATTGACCAATCTGTCCCCTAATAATAGAAAAAATACCTTAATCCAACCAAGCGCATAATCATTATCAAGTCAGATATTTATCACAAAGTTTACTTCTTCTTGAGGAGAAGGCTAAACTGTCTAAAACTACAAAAAGCGAATAATTGATCTTATTCAAAGCTGTTAATCCATTTCACGAAAAAAATCCCCCCCACCCCCTACCCCAACCCTCTTTTAACATCTATGGAACATTTTCGAATGTTCAGTGACTTTTCCTTTCGTTTTCGCTTCCAGGAAAAATGGGAGTTAAATCTGCTCTCCGTCCTTCGACTGAGTTTGAATATAATTCGCCAACACTTACTCAGATGCGGATTACAAAGGTTATATCGCTTACTCGGGGAGAAAGCCTACAAACTAATTTGTTGCTCTTTTTGTTGTTAGTGGGTTAGGAAAGGTCTATGAAAAAGCCTAAAAAGGTCTGAAAAATGTTTCGAGTTGAGTTTAAAGATACAGGAATTTTAGGATAGGATTTTTCTGATTTATTCATTAGAATGAAAATGCAAAAAAAAATAATTAAATAACGTGCATGCTAAACAGTACAGAAAAATTATTTCTGATAAAATATAGCATATTTATCTTAATTTTCGTTGGTGAAACACCGCGCTATTGAACAGCATATTTTAGCACACGCCTCGAGTAAGGTGGAGGTCGGATCCCGCCTTGTAATTGCTGAAGCAAAAATAACAAGAAACCATACTCCCCTGAATCATAAGCTTAATACAGTAATTTTTCGCACAAAAGTCTCGGACATGAGTCTATAATAATTTGTCTATGGCTTTTAAGTTTGTTTGTTTGTTTGTATGGTGTTTTTAACGTTACACGGAACCACTGGTTATTCAGCAACGGGACCAAAGGCTTTACATGACTTCCGAACCATGTCGAGGGTGAACTTCTATCACCAGAAATACAATCTCTGACCCCTCAATGGAATGGCCGAGAATCAGACACGCGGCCCCCGAGGTGGCAGGCCAGCACCATACCCGACCACGCCACTGAGGCACTTCTAGACTATACAATTACTTATGCATTGCACTTCTTCGGGGATAACTATAAAAAAACAGCCTTATGTAATATTTCAGTGTCTGTTTGAACATATTAGGAGCACATTGCACTCAAATGTCCTGTATGAAGTTTCCTTTTCATTACATCCTATAACTTTTGTTATTACGAGCGTTAATAAGGCCATCAGAACTGTCGCTACTTACATCAAATGACGATTAGTTCTTTATCGAAAACACGAACAAACTATATCCCGAAGCGAAAACTGTGAATATTATGATACGACACAGCTATGAAAGCCAGTATTTCTTGTTGTTAAAAGCGTTACTAGAAGAAAAATGGGGGGTGGGGGGAGGGAAATAATATTTAATTCTCTGTTGTCGTTCGATTAAGGATAAGTACTGTAAAAGCCACTAGGAGTTCAACACATTTGTCTTGGAAAAAAAAAAAAACGAGTAGGAACAGATTCCCCAACTGGTCTTAAGAGAAATCCGACGCTCAACGCAACTTGGTCGCCTACTATGCTGCCGCTAGCTTTTGACAGCAGTCGGAAGTTCAGAGCGCTATAGTAGATTCACATCAACTGTGCACCTGCTGTCTAGGCCTGTCCCTTACGACGCTCCTGATTGGCTGTTGATAAGCCAATCACAGGGCTGAAACTCTCAGTCTCTCTCGAGAGTTTACATAGGTAGGATGCATGTTGCCCCTCTCCTGAGGGATACTTTTGAGAGACGTAGCCCTCAGGAAAGGTGGAGCATAGATCCTACCCATGTGAACTCTCTCAAGAGACTGAGAGTTTGCAGCCCCGTGATTAGCTTATCAACAGCCAATCAGGAGTGTCGTAAGGGACTGGCCTAGACATCAAATACACAATTGATGTGAATCTACTATAGTTCTAGTTGATAAGATACCTGGAAGGATTCCAACGTCGAAGTCTTTGTTTCTGATGACGTGGGACGACGCGACGCCTCGGTTATGGCAACTA
>NC_087206.1:73484517-73502971 GCF_015104395.2 Macrobrachium nipponense
CTATTTTCTAGTTGAGTTGAATATACAATATGAAAGGAGGTACAGTAAAAGAAACGAAAGGGGTTTCAGCTAGGGGCCGAAGGCACGCTGCAAAAACGTTAAGTAATGCCAACAGTGCAACGAATGAGGTGCACTGTCGGCACTACCCCCCTACGTTCACAGTAAGTTTAATTCTCTTCAGCGTGCTAACATGGTTTTCATTCAACCTCTTTCGTTCATTATGCAAGTTTATGAACACTCTGAAATGTAATAATGACCCTGCCTTTTCTCTCTTATTATCTGTGTTTCTTACATTATGAGCAGAATGGTATATTTGTTCGTTGTCTTATCCGTTCAGCTACATTCCTAAACACTGTCCAACTCTCGCATTATTTCCTCCATGGGACGTTTGGCCATTTTCACCTCCTCGAAGTCGTCTTATTATTTAAGTTACAGTAAAATCATTTACCAAGGTAGCGAGAATACTCGAGCGTGAAGAACTGTGCTGTTTATGCTCTTCCCGTACTTAATATGAAGTCCACAATAATTTGTGGGAATTATCTTGATAATTTCAGAGCTGCGTATTTCTTTTGATACACGAAAGCACAGAAGTATTATATAAATATAAATATACATACATACATACATATATATATATATATATATATATACATATATATATATATACATATATATATATATATATATATATATATATATATATATATATATATATATATATATATATATAAAACAAAACCTAGTGGTACTGAGAGTTGCCGCTGATAGGCCGAAGCCCGAATATAGTTCCAATCAAGGCGAAAGGTTATATATAAAAAAAAATTTCATCGAGTTTGCAGAATTTCATTGAATCACGAAAGCCTGGAGGCAGCCAACCAGAGCAGCGAAAATCCCTGGTCCTCTGGAGTTCGTCGTCACTTGCAAGTGAATATTGTTCGACTTTTGTTAAGTGGAGTCATTTTTCATATATACTTTTAAAATTTCAATAATAAGGGCCGCACAATAATACATTAGAAAGGACCTTTTAAAAGTGTTAGTAGCATTAATCCGAACATTTCTTTCTCTTGGGTGAGATTTGCAGTAAACACCCCAAAGTTATTGGATTCAATATTTTTATTTTATTTTTCGCTCAAAAAGAGTTGTTTCAGTGTTAAACTGTATGCGGGACGGACGAAAAATATTTACATCGTTCGTTCAACTCATTGCAAAATGGAAGTGAACTTTCAAAGTTACAGTAAAACGGCATTTTCTTCTAAAAAAAATAATCGAATAAATGTATCTGAGTGGCTATGTATATTAGTGCACAACTATATACTTATTTATGCATGCAGAGATATGCACACAAGAGCGCTTACATAAAAAAAAAAACACTAATTATTTAATTCATACTTCCTTTTGGAACAGTTTCACTATATAGAATAGAAAGGGAAATAGAAGCTTAGCTTCAACGTCCATTTGCCTTTGAAAAACTGGCCGTGATAGTGATAGAATACTCTCTCTCTCTCTCTCTCTCTCTCTCTCTCTCTCTCTTCTCTCTCTCTCTCTCTGCTGCTGCTGCCGGAAACCGCTAGAAGCAATCACTGGACTTCGAAGCACAGTATATTTCTGAAATTCCTGTCGTAGTTTGAAACTCACATTTATAGATGTACACACACGCGCGCGCACACACATATATGACTGTTATAAATGTTCTGTTACAACAGAATTCCATCTAAAGAAAGGAGACACACATATATATATACACACGTTTGTCTGGGAATGTGTGAGGTTTGGTATGTGAGGAAGAATGTATGAGGTTGGTATGTGAGGAAGAATGGGTATGAGGTGGGTATCGTGAGGATGAGTGTACTATGACCTTTCATTGGCGCCTGCTTCTGTGTTCCTTAGGTTTCACAGGTGAATATAGACCATTTCGCTCTTTTCTCCTGTCTCCTTTTTTCTACTTTTCTCCTCCAAGTGTGTCTCACCCTCCATTTCACTCTTTTCTGTCCACCCCTCTATTTTCTTTTATTTACATTTTTCGCAGCACGATAGTTCCAAATTCATTTATTCCTTTCCGAAAGGCTGTCACATTCTGAAATCTTCATTTGTCAGTATATATGTCGTTATATTAAATCTGTGAGTGTGAATGTGTGTGTATGTGGTAAAAGAATGTTAATGGCAATTAAGGCAATGTATTCATGTACAAAACACATTTTGAAGTCAGCAGTAATTAATGCCACCATTGGTGTTCGACAAGGTGCTCCAACAAGCTGTATATTATTTATTGTATACATTGACAGGCTGGTGCGTATGTTGCAGGAAGCCGTTGCTTCCGATCTTAGCTACAAGTAGAGAAATGTGCAAGAAAAAGTCAAAAGTATGTAAATTTTGTGCTGAATATGGAATGGTTATTAATGAGTCAAAAACTAATTTTTTTGTGATAAATAATGATGATGATGATCAAACAGACTTACATGTAGAAAGTATTATTGTGAGATACACTCAGAGATATCTTTATCTTGGAGCGTGGTTCGTGGATAGTGGCAAGTTGGGTGATGTCATTAGTCTGCACGAGAGCCGTAGCGAGGCAGTAGTAAAAAAGTTTACAATTTTTTGTGTGGCCAACAGCCAAATGCCATATGTATATAAAAAACGAGTTTTCGGTGCAGCGGTAATGTCATCACTGTTATATAGCTGTGAATCCTGGACAACTAATAATATTAAAGGAGTAGAAAAACAGTATAATAAGTTAGTCAAAGTTTTGCTTGGTGTTCGAAAGAACACGAGTATTAAATTATGTATGATGGAGGGAGGCATTCTGCCCGTAAAGGATATCATAATAAGAAAACAGAAATCCTTTTTGGTGTCCAAGAGAGAAAATATAGATGAAGAATTGCCATTCAATTACGTCTTTGATTTGTGCTGAGACAACGGAACTCCGGGTTATAGTTTTTTAGCAAACATATTGGAACAAAATGAGGAGCAAAATTCGTTGGAAATGTTTGCACATGAAGTACGTGAGAGCTGAAAATGCCACGAAATTCAATACATATGTATCAGAGTTAAACCTTTCCCTGAGTGTACATATGGTTTATTCTACTACCCAGTATGTCCCAGTTTTCTGCCGAGTGTCATTCACACGCTTGCGTCTGATGTCTCATAATCTGAAGGTGGAGACAGGTAGATGGAGCAGAATCCCGACCTATGCAAGAACTTGCCACTGTGATAATAGTAGTGTACAATCAGAAAGTCATGTACTTATTCCTTGTCCCTTATCTGGCGGTTGCCGTACAAGATTTAATAGGTTGAACTTTGCAAGTGTGGCTAATTTGATGGATGAGGAGCCTGATTTAGTTGCTGATTTATGTAGGTATATTCATGATGTAATGGGATTATATCAGTGAAGTGTTCACCTACCATTTATAGATATAATATTTTGTTTTGGACAAAATATATATATGGTGTGTGTACATATGTATATGTGTGTAAAACTGTTTTGTTCTCAATGATTTTTGTAACTAAAATAATGTACTCTTGTATAAATTTATGTTAGTACATAACATATTGTATGTTTTGTCAATAAATTAACTAAGGTAGGTACCCCTATCTCATACGAATGCTTGAGTCTGCAAATATGGGAATATGATCTTCATAAAATTAAGCATCAAAGTAAATGATATCAGATAACAATTCATAACGAAAGGAAAACCTTCAACGAGGTTCAATCTGGTACTGGAGGGAAACCTTCAAAATATTAGGCCTCTGGATCATACCCATCCAACAGCGGAAGTAAAAGGGTGCAGAGCCTAATGGCCACTGATATATCATTTCAATTCTAACAAAGAATACTGGGAACCGATTTAAGATTACTTCTGTGAAATGAAGTTCAGGACGAGCGATCATTGATGATTATAATCCAGAAAACATTTTGATTTCGTATGATCTTCAAACGCCACGAATTCACGAAATACGAAATCTAGAGGAAATGAAGAGTTTGGTGGACGCAACTTTTTAAAACAAGAAGGAGAGGAATAATTTTCCTTGGTCATTTTCATTGTACCCTGGAGTTTAAAACTCTTAAAATCACGATTTTTTTGGCACTGGAATTTAAACTTTTGAATAAGGTTGGCTTTTTAGCAATAAAAAAAAAGTAGCCATGAACATCGCCAGCCAGCAAGAATACACTTAACCCCAGTTGTTTTAACAAAGAATAATTTGGTAAATGTCAAACTCTCTCTTTTCTATGGCGTCAGGAGTAACTCCGTGATGGGAAAAAAAAGGTTAAGTACATCTTAGTTTAACCAGACCACTGAACTGATTAACAGCTCTCCTAGGCCTGCCCCAAGGATTAGATATTTTTAACAGGGCTAGGAACCAACTGGTTACCTAGCAACATGCCCTACAGCTTAAAGTGGGATCTGAACCACATTAATCGAAAAATGAATTTCTTAATCACCGTAATAGAACAAAGTGCACAGCATAAACAGATCTTAACCAAGCTTTACGAATTCAGACTCGAGCAGCGAATTCACCGCCTGAGGGGGTTGGAATTCAGACGTAATCAGACGCCAAAATTAATCAAGGAGTATTTCCATCTCAAACGGGAGAACGCATTTGATGCTCCCGGTCCTAAAAGGGGGCAACATTCACACCAAATCGGGGAGGGACGACCTTGAATGCAATCTGAATGCTCAGCCTCGCGTTATTCTTCATCTCACGTGCTTTTGAAAATGAAGGGAGTTGTGTTCCTTTAATTAATATAAAATTATATATATATAAATATATATATATATATATATATATATATATATATATATATATATATATATATATATTTAATATTCCAGTCAGCAAGATATACAGACTTCAGGAAAGGGCCATGATACACATGTTAAAAGGCCAAGTTTATTAACAATAAACGTTTCGGACTCATGACTCGGTGCATCATCAGTCTGTGAAAAGTAAAAGACAAACTAAAATACATTATTAGCATAAAAGGAATTCACAATGCAATTAAAATTTACAAGTTCAGACATTAAAAAGTAAAAGTATAAAAAGCACATAAAAAAAAAAAAAAAAACCCGACTACCAAAACACCAACCGTCCATAAGCAGGAGAGAAGAGGGAATGACATATACGATGGAGTCCAAGGCCAGACGGCAACTGTGCCAGATACAGAGTTGCTGAGGAAGTATTACCATTGAGAGAGGGAAAACCAGTCTTTTAATATATACGATTCTAAAGTTGTTAAGTGGTCTGGGCCCCTTACATAACCAATTATTGAGAAGTGTTGCTTCAGAACTTCAGTTTTACACACATATACACACATACACAAACACACACACACACACACACACACATATATATATATATATATAGATATATATATATATATATATATATATATATATATATATATATATATATATATATATATATAATGAGAGAAAACCGTCCATGACAACACTCAAAGTTTTCATCTTGTATATAAATATGCTTAGGGTCTCACTCAGCGATTGGTTTCAAAATGTATGCCAAATCAAACATTCTTTGGCGATATGGTCGCCAACCGGAACTTTTATGGTCGCTCTTAAAGATAAGTACTACAGCCGCAACCATTGCAAAAGAATGTGAAATATGGCTCTCTTTATAGCTTATCGTTCAAAAGAGGAGAGTTCCTTTTTTAATTTTTATTTATTTATTTTTTGGGGGGGCAAAAAAACTGCTCTCACGACCAGAGCTCGAATAACTCAGACCACCGAACCGCGTCTCCTAAAGCATAGCATTCGTTTGGTCCAGCTGTGAACAGAGCGGTAAAACTGATAATAACTTTAATACCGCTTCCTTTGGAGGCCTTGCGAAATGGCACTTCAACCCGCAGATAACTGTCACTGCCAAGGATTTTTAAGATCCTATTTCCATTTATGAGCCGTATCGTTTTGACAAGTTCCTATCTGCAAGATGGCTCGGGAAGCGATTCGGCATTTGCTCTCCTTATCGTCTTGCAGCCTGACATTGTCAACTAACAAACCAAAAGTATTAAAGCATTTATATTCTCATTTTCATCTTTACTGAAAGATAAAATGGTGGTTTTCTCTCTGTCTGCTGAGGGAATAGTGTTGTTGCATAATCATTTAGAACTCTAGCGTTTCTTAACAAAAAAACGTTTTTATAAACCAATTTAATATTTTCTTTGAAAATACGACAAAAACAAATACTAAATACTCATTTTCAATTCACTTCCAGCAAGTGGATAAAAATTATTTTTTTAACGAACACTGAATTCATAAACCACTGAAATATTTTCCTTGAAAATACGACAAACACAAATAACGACAAAAGTTCATTTCTTTAGCTAAGCAATGACTGAAATTATTATTGCTTGACAAACAAAATGTGAAAAAAGATAAATTTCGTGTAATTTTCGAATACTTTTTAATCCATTCTATATTCGAGCTGAAGTTATATATTTCTCAAGTATTAAAGTAATTCCATAAAAAATATTTTTGTATACAAGGCGTGATCCGACCTCCAGCTTACTCGAGGCGCTAGCTAAAATGTACGGTCAAATCGAGCGTTGTTTCACTAACGAAAATTAAAATAAGTACTCTATATTTTACTAGAGATAATTATTCATTCACATTTATTTTGTACATTTTCATTCTATTAAATAAATCATAAATATCCTATCCAGAAATTCCTGTTTCTTTAACTCAACGTCAAACACCTTTTTCAGACATTTTTAGGTTTTCCATTGACCTTTCCTAACCCCTTCTAACAACAACAATAACGAAATAGTTTGTAGGCTTCCTCCCCGAGTAAGCGAAAAATATTTCTGTATATGTATGAATGAGTTCATGACTTGTCTAATCCTACTATGGCCGCATTCTTATGCCGCTTAACTTCTGTTCCCACTGACGTTTGATAAAAATCGCAGGCGATATTTTAACAGATATTTCAAACTGGCGGTTAACTATCATCGACATTCTTATATCCTGAAGGATAGATTATGAATGTTACGAAAAATCAAAACTTATCCTTCCTTACTTTAGTATTATCGGGAAGCTACTTTGTGATCTCATATTCTGAAGGAAAAAAATAAAATTATTACATGAATTCTGCGCCTAACCAGATGGACTTCAAGGAAAGAAGTGTCTAATTTAGAAAATGTAGTCATTTGTTGAAATAAATTGCACTTTGATAAAAAAATTAAATGTTTCAGTTCTGACTAGAGCAAAACTGCAATACTATACGTTTTCGAAATGAAGTACCGGTTTGGATTAGATTATTGAATTTCGTTCAAAATTAGCTGATGAGAGATTATGTTACTTTCTATGATTACCTTATTCAAGTAAGGTAATCATAGAAATGCCATGGTTCACTTTCAGAGCTGCATGAAGTATGAATGAGCATCAAAGAGAGCCAGTCAGTGTTTCCAGTGATTAAATTTATTTCCAGACTTATAGCGGCATTCAGTACATCGAACAAAAACTGATGAAATTAATAGACCAGTCATCCATTTTGTCTGACCGATTCGGCTTTTACTATTATGAAATAATGGTGAGCGTGTCCTCCGTCAACATATTTTTCTGACAAAATCTGACACACACACACCTCTACACCATTATCTTCTTCTTATACATATTTATAGTTGTCTTTCTTCGGAATAGATGTATTTCCAGTAATCAAGGCCTATTCAGATATTTGCATCATCAGGCTCTCTCTCTCTCTCTCTCTCCTTTCTCAAAGCTTCAGGGACTTCATCTCTTCTCATACCGAGTCTGTAGCAAAACAAATCGTCAAGTGGTTGTCAGCAATGCCGAACCAGTTAGTCATATATAAATAAACATGATATATGTATACAAACAAACACACACACACACCACACACACACATATAATATATATATAGGAGCTTCAGAAGGTGTCCATGATACAACGATTAAAAGGAATCAGGTTTATTTACAACGAAACGTTTTCGCACATAAAACTTCTGTGCATCATCAGTCTGTAAAAGACAAAGCAGACACATAATAACATTCAATGATAAAAAAAGAACTCACAAATATTAAAATGGTCTTAAAAATTAAAATCAAAGTAAAAACAAACAAAGGTAAAAGAGAGAGAGAACAACCCCAAACACCAACCGTCCATAATGTAGAGAGAAGATGGAATGACTAAAAAACCAGTTGACGAAGACGACGTCAACTATGCCAGGTATATATATATATATATATATATATATATATATATATATATATATATATATATATATATATATATATATATATATATATATATATATACATACATACATATAACCCACCTTCTGGAGAGGGATGATTTTCTTTCGTTTTATATGTTTTCGTGGAGTGTGGACTTTCAGCTTCAGCTCTGAAATATTTCTGTTCTATCTCTGGAATATTAACTGTTGCCTGCGGTTTCATATGTTTTCGTTAAGACGAACGATTCCCGTATGGGGGTAGTGCCGTCAGTACACCTCATGCGGGTATACCGTAGGCATTACCTTAAGGGTCCTTTGCAAGCTTGCCTTCGGTCCCTAGCTGCAACTTCTTTTTCAGTCATTGTACTGTACCTCCTATCATATTCTCTTTTAATTCATATTGCAACTGCTTAGAGGTTTTTCCTCTTGTTAAGCCTTTCAAACCTTTTGCTATCAATATCCGTTTAAGAAATTCCAGCACTGAATGACCTCATTGGTCCCAGTGCTTGGGCCTTTGGCCTAAGTTTCTATATTCAATTGAATTTCAAGAAGAGATGATGATGTCGGTGGGCAAGGAAAGATCTTATATATTATATATATATATATATATATATATATATATAATATAATATATATATATATATATATATATTGTTACGAAGTGCCAAGTATCTGGTTACCTTGCATCAAATAGTTACCTCACCAAAAAAAGCCAAACACCTGAACCCTCATAACACGTTTAACTACTGAATACACTAAAGGCAACAGTGATCCCTTAAAAACAACCTTACCAGTATTGCAGAAAATCAGACTAAGTTCATTAAAACAGGTGTTGAGGTAATCTTGTAAAGTAATTAAATTAATCAAAGGGCATCACTCCTTCCAACAACTTTCAAACTCTAAGTATTTCCCTGCCCCTTATTTCAGAAGGTCTAAGTACTTTCCTGGTTCTAAGTCACTTCAAGAAAAAATTGAAGGAAAGCAAATCAATTACCACTCTATGTTTCTACCTAACATGAATATAATCATAATTAAATATATTTATACTGGTGTAAGATAAAGAAAACACTTATAAAAATTTAATACATTTTATTATTAAATTCAAAATTTATAAGTGAAATTCACAATATCAGGGAAAATTACTGTTACTTGAAAACAAAGTAAAGTTATTAATTCTTGAATCAAATTAAGTAAAATTAAATCAAAAAATTATTTTTTATTTTTTTCACAAACAAAAAATCAAGAAAAAAAATTAATTCAATCAAAATTCAAAAGTGTTAGGCAATAATTGAAAATTTGAACTTAATTCACAAGTGCTAAAAAAAACACAACAATAAAACTTGAAAAGAATTCTAAGTAAATGCAAATTCAATTCACAAGTGTTAAATTTAATTAAATGTGCAATGATAAAGCAATGAAAATAACTAAGTCAATTAAAATGGTGAATGCCAAATGAAAAACAAAATATAAAACAAAAAGAACACACTTCAATAAGAAAAATGAATAAGTGCTCAAAACAACAATGGAACAGACACAAACACAAAAAAAATATCAGCAATGTGTAAAAGTGTAAATCTTTTTTTTCATTCAAAATACTGTACCAACAGTTTTTACCAAACCTTCAGTAACAGACAACAGTTCCTATCAATTATTAGTTTCAACACAAAATTCCTATCCGTTATTAGTTAAACACACTCCTATCCATCTTTATTAGTTGCAACTATAAAAATATAAAAAAAAAACCAACACCTTTACCATTTTTTGGTATACCCAACTTCTTTCTTTCTCTTGTATATTACACTTTCACAAAAAAACCAGGCGGCCGTTATGAAATGTTTGTTCAGAATTCCACAAAAAGAAAAAGAAATTAAATAAACTAAATAATTCTAAGAAATATCAATATGACAATTCTCCACAAGTTATGAGTGACCAAATTTACGCTACGTTAATATAATCTCGATGTCGAGTGAGAGAGAGAGAGGGGGCGAGAGAGAGAGAGAGAGAGAGAGGAGATCTAACTGCCTCGAGTCCCTTAAAAGATCGAATGAAAAATCTCTTCCTTTATGGAAATGACCAGAGCAGATGTCTCAAAACGTTTCTAGGCACGAAAGCTTCTCGAAAAGTTCTGAAATCTGACGCAATCTTACACACCATAATGTGGGCAACATCCACGTGGGGGACTTGGCAAATACATACCACGTACAAGACAAAGACTGCTCAACAGATACATACCCGATTGAAACGGAGGGTAAACGATAATTAAGATTGACCATGTTTTTGATGACAACGAGCTCGCTATCAAACGCGCCTGACAGAGCAGGGAAGCAAACGGATTCTCGCAGACTTCCAACCTTAAAGGGTTGCTGACATAAAAGTTAAAAACATTTGCAGCTTTGGAAAAGACAAAGATCGCTCTCTTTATGTTATATATTATATTTCTTTTACGAGACGTTAATGCGAAATCTGAACAACACATTTTAAAACATCCTATTCTAAGCTATCTAGGAATCTGAAAAAATGTTTTTGCACAATCTACATGACATTTCAAAGAGGGGAAAACATGCATTTTGAAAGTAGCAATATATAATATACCTACCCCCCAGAAGATTTTTTATCACGTTGTTGAATCCAACGATTCGCAACGAGATAAATAATCAGCAACTACATTGTTTTGCCACTAATGTGCTGCACTCTTAAGTTATACTGTTGCAGGCACAAAGACCACCTGGTCAGTCTTTGATTATGGTTTTTCATTTTCTGGATAAATGATAGTGGATTGTGATCGGACAACACTAATATTTCTCCATTCCTAGGTCTATTCACATACACTTCAAATTTTTTCAATGCGGTGATTAAGGCTAAAGTTTCCTTCTCAATTGTCGAATATACTTTCTGATGTTTTTTCAATTTTGTAGACATGAGCATACAGGATGGTAGATATTATTTTCATCTTCTTGAAGTAGAACAGCTCCAACACCACAGTCTGACGCATCAACTTGTATCACAAATTTCTTGTCGAAGTCTGGAGCTTGAAGTACTGGTCTTGAAGTTAAAATGGCTTTTACCTTCTCAAGGATTCTTGACACTCTTGGAGTCCTATAAACTTAGCTTTGGACTAGTCAAGTCTGTCAAGGGGGAGCTACTACAGCTGAGAAATTTGGGCAAAAACGACGATAGAAACCAGCCATCCCCAAAAATCTCTGTAGCTGTTTCCTGGTAGTAGGTGGGGTAGCCTTACGGATACCTTCTACATTAGCATTTACTGGAGCAAGAAGGCCTTTCCCAACTTCAAACCCAAGATACTGTACAGTTGCCTTTCCAAACTCACTCTTCTCTAAGTTTTGATTGTTATCCTGCTTCTTGTATTTTCTTGAAAACTTTCTTCAGAATCTTCAGATGTTCTTCCCACGTTGTAGAGTAAAATCACGATGTCATCTAGGTATACACCTACTCCTTCTATTGATCCTAACAGTTGATCCATCACTCGTTGAAATGTTGCGGGTGCATTCATCAGACCAAACGGCAGAAACAGTATACTGATATAGTCCAAAAGGAGTAATAAAAAGCTGACAGCAGCTTCGCATTCTCATCTAAGGGAATTTGATAATATCCTTTCAACAAGTCTATCTTGGAAACAAACTTGGCTTGCCCAATATTATCAAGTAACTGATTCTATAAGAGGCAAAGGATAATTATCAGCCACACTGATAAGAATTCAGCTTCTATAATCAGTACACATCCTAAATGAACCATCTGGTTTCTTCACTAACACCACATGGAGAACTAAAGTGACTTGAAACTGGGTTCTGCTAATCCATGTTGCAGCAAATACTCAACTTCCTTCTTCAAAACATCTCGATGATACGGTGATAAGCGATAGGCTCTTTGCTTGAAAGGTTTTCCATCTTCTTGAATCTTGATTCCATGCTTGGTCAGATCAGTACGTCTAGGCACATCTGAAAAATTTCTGGAAAACTTCTAATTACGTCACTTAAGTCTTCACCTTGTTCAACACTCAGATGTTTCAGTTTTATCCTCCAAAATTTTCCAAAATTGAAGAATTATTCATCTTGCTTGCAGCTCCCAATTCTTAGCCATCCATCGTCTTCTGTAGATAAAGTTGTCTGGGTTACTGACACAGTTTCAGTTTTAGTTTCTGAGAAATAAGGTTTCAAGAGGTTCACATGTTATCTTCCTTTGTCTACTTCTTCTTTCTGGTGTATCAATCACATAAGTTCTATCACTTAACTTCTGAATTATCTTGTAAGGACCTGAAATTTATTAGTGAGGGGAAATCTCTTGACAGGTAAGAACACTAACACTTGTTGACAATACTAAAACTTCTTAGCTTAGCCTTAGCATCAAATCTCCTTTTCAATTTTCTCTTGACTCATTTTCAAGTTTTCTAAAGAGAATTTTTCTAATCTCTTTCAACCTCTTCCTTAAGTTCTTTACATACTCTCTTGATTTTCTTCCCAATTTTCTGCAGAATCTTCAACGGTCCTCTCACTTCTCCTTCCAAAATCATCTCATTAGGTGAAACATCCCATACTTTCTTGATAAGCATTCCTAACTTCAAACAACATTAATGGTAAACCAACATCCCATTCGCTTCCATGACTCAGATCAATACTTTGTCAGCATACTTTTCATGTTTGTGGAACCTTTCCAAGGCACCTTGAGTTTCTGGATGATAAGCGGTTGATAACTGTTGTTTCACCCTAACAAATTCATCACATCCTGGAATAACTTTGAAGTAAAGTTTGTTCCTCTGTCACTTTGTACAATTTCTGGTATACCAAAACTTTGAGAAAACTCCACAAGTTTTCTCAGCAACTACCTTGGCAGATATGTTTCTAACAGGGATCGCTTCTGGATACCTTGTCACAGGACACATTAATGTCAACAAAATACTCATTTCCTTTCTTTGTCTTCGGCGCGGTCCAACCATATCTATAATCACTTTGCTAAAGGGTTTCTCCTCTAACTTCTATAGGTTGTAGGGGGGCTTTCTTGATGGTTTCATTCGTTTTCCAGCTATCTGGCAGGTATGACACTCACGACAGAACCTGCTAACATCTCTGTGAAGTCCAGGCCAGAAAAAAATATTTCATGATCTCTCCACAGTCTTCCTGATTCCCATATGTCCAGACTCATGAGCTACTCGCAACCACTTGCTTTCTCAATGAATATGGAATCAAAATTTGATGATATTCGCCCCACCCCAACAGCATCTCCTGGTATATCTGTAGGTCTATACCTTCCTCATCAGCAAACCTTCCTTCAGATAGTAACAGGTAGGAGTTTGTTGCATCTCTTCTCGATCAACAACTCTGAAGAACAAATCAGTTAACGATGCATCCTTCTTCTGCAAGTCCATCAGCTTCTCTCTTGTCACTTGACCAACTTCAAGGGTTGAATTCTCAATATCTGCTAACTCAGCTACTGTAGTTTCACTACTGTCTTCAGCAACACTTTGACTACTCAGAGTCTCTTCAGGAACATCAGGTTCTTCTTCTTCGTCATCGTCTTCTTCATCTCTTGGGAAATCTCTTCTTGGGTCAGCACTATGGGAAACTCACTTCCTGGAATAATTCTTCTAAGCACAAAGATCCTTCACTTGATCCTTCTTGGGTGTGTAAATCCTCAGTTTCTTCACTTACAGTCGTAGTCCTCTTCATACTTCTGGTAGTTACACAACTAGGAAACAGGTGGGGTATTCTTCTCCAAATCTTCTGTAGGACTAATCCTCAATGGTTTGTCTGTCACTACAGGACAAGGAATAAATGGCACACCACCAACTTCATTCCCCAACAGAACATGTATACCCCTTCCACAGCTAGTGAGTCCTTTACAGCAAAATCAACATTCCCTGTCACCAATTCACATGACAGGTGTAAGCGGCATATAGGAGTTACTTCCTCTCCTCCTATACCCTTCAAATAACCGAATCTCCTGTGAGACTCTTCTCCAACTGAGGGTGAGAAACCACGGACTACCACACTATGGTTACTCCCTGTATCACGTAATATCTTGACTGGTACCTGCATACTTCCTTCTTGAGTTGACAGCATACCCTCATAGATATATGGGCTTAAAAGCCTCCACACTGCTTAGCCACTCACTGCTTGAGGTAACATTTCCACTGGCTGCTAAACATTCAGCTTGTTTAGTTTCATTCATTCTATGGAGTCTGATTCTTTCCCACACTCTGCTCTTCGTAGTTTGTTTCACAACTTGACTAAACTGGTTTTGACTGCTGTTGATTCCGGTAACACTCTTGACTGTAGTGTCCTACTCTTCCACACTTGAAACAGACAACATTAGGTTTCTGTAACTGTCTTGAAAACTGGATGAGGATTTCACATTAATTTGCTGAGCTGTATTACCTTGTGTACTCTTAGTAGTATCACTTGAAGGTTTCCCATTAAAATTTGTTCCTGTTATTTGGATAAGACTTAAAAACAAACCTGGGCGTTGTTTGACTCTGGTACTTGACATTGTAATTACGTTTGCTACTGATTATATTGTAATCTGCACTAAGTGTAGCGGCTTTGTCAAGTTTCTTCACTTCTCTCTCTCTTAAATAAGCTCTTATATGTTCATGAATTCCCTTAAGATACTGTTCAGCAACAAGTAAACTCTTACTAACTCATCAAAAGTTTTAACTTTAGCAGCTTCTACCCAACGTTTGAAACACCATTCTCACTTTGTAAGCATAATCTAAGAAGGTTCCCTTCTCATCTTTTCTTAAATTTCTGAATCTCTCATTGTAGTACTCTGGGGTCATCTGGTAAACTTGTAGCACACTGTTTAAGTACCTTGTTTGTAGTCTTTACACTGATCAGCTGTTAAGGCTAGATAAGCAACTTCTCCCTTTACCAATTAAGACACTTTGTAGCAAACCTGACCATTTATCCTCTGGCCATCCCATACCTGAAGCCACTTTCTCAAAGTGATAAAAAAACTCATCTGGAGCTTCTTCAGTAAACTTAGGGATTAACTTCTGTACTCTCACTACATCAAATACAGGGTCTTGATTACCTTGGTTAGGGTTAGACGGTGTTACAGGTAATGTGGATCTAGCTCTTATTAATTCCATTTCCCTTTCATGTCTTGCGATTTCTCTTTCCTCTTTTATTCTTTCTCTTTCCTCCTCTTCTGCTGCTTTTTCTTCTTCTCTTTCTTCTTCTTTCTTGTTTTTTCCCTGTCTATTCTTTCTCTTTCAGCTTGCATTCTCTCTCTTTCAGCAAGCATTTTTAGCTTAATCAAATTCTCTCTGCTTCAATGCGTCTAAGCTCTAACTCTGCATCACTTTTTCTCCTTTCTTTTCTGCTTGCTTATTTATGAGATCAGCACGTGCTACATTCAAACAACTCTTGAGCCAATTCTAACTCATCTTCATCAGTTATTCTACCAGAGTTTATCAATGATTCCTTAGCAATACATCTTTATTTGTGCCTTTACCATACTAGTAGACACATAACCACCACATGCTTCTGCTAAAGCGCTCCACTGTGCTCTAGACAGAGTGGTTTCAGACAAAACTTGGACGGAAGGAGCTGCTAAAATTCCTGAACATTGAACTGAGCCATTTTCCTCTAAGTTATCAATTTACAATTCAATACAATAAATGCAAAACAAATTATATGGTCACTCTCCTAACAAAATATATTCCTAACACCACCAGTATATTCTAGAGTGATAATGAAATCTGCTTTCCCGGGTCTGGGCACCATTAAACAATGTTACGAAGTGCCAAGTATCTGGTTACCTGCATCAAATATTACCTCACCTCCAAAAGCCAAACACCTGAACCTCATAACACGTTTAACACGACTGAATACCACTAAAGGCAACAGTGATCCCTTAACACTTACCAGTATTGGCAGAAAAATCAGACTAAGTTCATTAAAACAGGTGTGGGAGGTAATCTTGTAAGTAATTAAATTAATCAAAGGGCATCACTCCATCAACAACTTTCAAACTCTAAGTATTTCCCTGATTTCAGAAGTCTAAGTACTTTCCTGGTTCTAAGTCACTTCAAGAAAAATTGAAGGAAAGCAAATCAATTACCACTCTATGTTTCTACTAACATGAATATAATCATAATTAAATATATTTATACTGGTTGTAAGATAAAGAAAACACTTATAAAATTTTAAATACAAAAATTTATTATTAAAATTCAAAATTTATAAGTGAAATTCCACAATATCAGGGAAAATTACTGTTACTTGAAAACAAAGTAAAGTTTAATTAATTCTTGAATCAAATTAAGTAAAATTAAATCAAAATTATTTTATCACAAAATTCAAGAAAATTAATTCAATCAAAATTCAAAAGTGTTAGGCAATAATTGAAAATTTGAAATTAATTCACAAGTGCTAAACAACAATAAAACTTGAAAAGAATTCTAAGTAAATGCAAATCAATTCACAAGTGTTAATTTATTAAATGTGCAATGATAAAGCAATGAAAATAAAAAACTAAGTCAATTAAATGGTGAATGCAAATGAAAAATATAAAACAAAAGACACACTTCATAAGAAATGAATAAGTGCACAAACAATGGAACAGCACAACACATATCAGCAATGTGTAAAAAGTGTAAATCTTTTTCATTCAAAATACTGTAACCAACATTGTTTTTACCAAACCTTCGTAACAAGACAACAGTTCCTATCAATTATTAGTTAAACACAATTCCTATCCATTATTAGTTAAACACACTCCCTATCCATTATTAGTTGCAACTAATAACAAAAATATACACTTTACCTTTTTTGGTATACCAACTTCTTTCTTTCTCTTTGTATATTACACTTTCACAAAAAAACCAGGCGCCGTTACGAAAATGTTTGTTCAGATTCCACAAAAGAAATTAAATAAAACTAAATAAATTCTAAGAAATATCAAATATACAATTCTCACAAGTTATGAGTGACCAAATTTACGCTACGTTAATATGATCTCGATGTCGAGTGAGAGAGAGAGAGAGCGAGAGAGAGAGAGAGAGAGAGAGAGGGAGATCTAAACTGCCTCGAGGTCTTAAGATCGAATGAAAATCTCTTCCTTTATGGAAATGACAGAGCAGATGTCTCAAAACGTTCTAGGCACGAAAGCTTCTCGAAAGTTCTGAATCTGACGCAATCTTACACACATAATGTGCAACATCCACGTGGGACTTGGCAAATACATACACGTACAAGACAAGACTGCTCAACAGATACATACCCGATTGAAACGGAGGGTAAACGATAATTAAGATTGACATGTTTTTGATGACAACGAGCTCGCTATCAAACGCGCTGACAGAGCATGGGAAGCAAACGGATCTCGCAGACTCCAACCTTAAAGTGCTGACATAAAGTTAAACAATTTGCAGCTTTGAAAAGACAAAGAGTCTCTCTCTTATGTTATATATATATTCTTTTACGAGACGTTAATGCGAAATCTGAACACACATTTTAAAACAATCCTATTCTAAGCTATCTAGGAATCTGAAAAAATGTTGCACAATCTACATGACATTTCAAAGAGGGGAAAACATGCATTTTGAAAGAAGCAATATATAATAATATATTATATATATATATATATATATATATACTATATCATATATATATAATATATATATATATATATCTATTTGATATATATAATATATATATATATATTATAGTATATATATCTATATATATATATATATATATATATATATATATTTATATATCTAATAATATGATATAGATATATTTTTTTTTCCCACAACTTTCTTCTCTTTCTAACCCACGTCGTCAGTATAATGAAAGTTTTCTTCGCCATCAAATTAAAACGAAGGTGGCGTGTTTTAAAAAAATAACGACCTAAAATGGAATTTTAATTTTAATCATTGCTGAAACTGAGAGATTTATCTTGCGGGTGGATGGAGGGAAACTGCCATGTGGACCTGGGTCAGACATTGCATTATATCAGTCCTCCTTTTCTTCCTGTTTAACATGTCTGGCGCAAGATTATTATTATTCTATTTTCATTAAAAGAAAATTTTTTTAAAAGTAATTTTCACTCTGCAGTCTATTTCCCACTATTTGTTTTTATTTCTACATTTATTTTCTACGTTCGTTGCGCAAAACGTTTGATTGCCTGGGAAGTTCAAGGTTTTACATGATTATTTGTAACATGCAATTCAGTTTTCTGAATTTCTTCTTGCCATATATCTGCATTTTCAATTTGTGACTTATTTTAC
>NC_087206.1:73503471-73518621 GCF_015104395.2 Macrobrachium nipponense
TGGCGTAATAACTTTGTCTATATCAGAATTTGTCACTGCGCAAGAAAGGAAGTTTATTTGTAGTCTTTCAACGTTTTTTATTTATTTTTCAGATGTGGTCTTCAGCAAAAAATAATAAATGCAATTTTTCTCGATGTCTCTTGGAAGCAAATCATTACCAGAACTGATGATGATAGTAATAATGGCAATAATGAATAAATACGATTTCATTGGAAAGATGGAATAGGCACTTGGAAGGGGAGATCGTCTTCGGGCGATAGGGTTTGATGAGGAGCGATTACAGTCTGTTTCCATTTGGTTAATTCCAAATGCTAATGGGGCCTTGTGATTATCGTTCTGGAACTTTTTCTTTGTCCCGGGATTCCGGGATAAAACTATTCCTAATCTTGAGGGGTATGACTCCTGAGAAAGCACTTCAGGCCTTCCAAGATTCTCGCTCTTTTCGCGATGACAGTCATATGGATTTTTGTTCCAGTTTCTTTTAACAAAGAATTCATCTCTTTTAAGTATTTAGCGATCCAGGAACGTGAAATGAAGGATGCGCCAGCATCCCTGGCATCTCTGAAAGTTATACCCCGGATTCGGTCAGTCCATCTGATTTCCTCCGAGTTGTTAGCCATGGCTGTATCAAACTCCTTCACTCAGTCTGAAAATACAAGAAATGTAAAATGAAAAATAGCTTAATAGAAACTTAAGATAATATACTTGGAGATAGTCTATAGCAGAAAACTTCATAACTTTCCATTTGTTCTGTGGTGGGCGATACGCCGTAGACTTATAAAATCCTTTTTCAAAAACCGCTCGGGTGCAGTCCAGTCTAAGCTATTGTTTGAGATTATAAGCTGGCCTTATGCCAGCACGGGCTCTTGGTCACAGAATAGCCCGTAGCAGATTAAGCGTTACGTGCAATTGATGTTGGTCTTTATTGATTCATTTACCTACCTTTTAAAACTGCGGGGAACAGTTCAATTTTAAAGGATCACTACTCTCTCTCTCTCTCTCTCTCTCTCTCTCTCTCTCTCTCTCAAGGACCTTGGAAGCTGCGTTACCAAATCACTTCAAGCGTTGCTACGCTTCTTCTTTAACGAAAGCCGGCATTTTCAGGAAAATATAAATTGATAAAATGACATTTACTGTAAAATAAGTCACAAATCGAAAATGCAGATATATGAGAGGAAGAAATTCAGAACTAAAGTGGATGTTACATAATCATGTCGAACCTTGAACTTCCCAGGCATTCAAATGTTTTGCGCAACGACGCAGAAAATAAATGTAGATATAAAAACAAAATAGTGGGAGATAGACTGCCTAGTGAAAATTACTAAAAAACAATTTTTTTAAATGGAAATAAAATAATAATAATCTGGCGCCAGACATGTTAGACAGGAAAAAAAGGACTGATATAATGCAATGTCTGACCCAGCTCCACATGGCAGTTTCCATCCCATCCCGCTAAATAAATCTCTCAGATTTTTTCCAACAGTTTCAGCAATGATTAGAATTATAGTTTCCATTTGCCGTCTTGTTTGTTTGATGGCGAAGTATCTTTCATTATACTGACGACGTGGGTTAGAAATAGAAGGAAGTTGTAGGGAGAAAAAATAATATATATATATATATATATATATATATATATATATATATATATATATATATATATATATATATATATATATATATATATATATATATATAGTCATATCACATTTCCGTGATTCATATACATATATCGAGCTACAAATGTCCTTTAATATCTAATTCGCTCTACCTCGGAATTAATATATTTTCATATATGCTTAACCGAAGGGGAATTTTTTTCTCGATAATAGACTTGCCTGACCAGGGCGCGAACCTATGAATCCTTACCAAATCCAGGAACGTGTAGTAGGATAAAGCTTCACTGACGTTCCTGGATTTGTAAGGATCATAGGTTCGCGCCCTGGTCCAGGCAAGTCTATTTATCGAGAAAAAATTCCCCTTCGGTTAAGCATATATGATATATTAATTCCGAGGTAGAGCGAATTAGATATTAAAAGGACATTGTACTCGATATATATATATATATATATATATATTATATATATATATATATATATATATCCATTCCAGTGGTATGGAGCTCCATTCCAGTGGTATAGAGCTCTATTCCAGTAGTACGAAGCTCCATTCCAGTCGTTTGCATCTCCATTCAGGTAGAACAGAGCTCCATTCCAGTGGTATGGACCTCCATTCCAGTAGTACGGAGCTCCATTCCAGTCGTATGCTTCTTCATTCAAGTGGTACATACCTCCATTTCAGCGGTACACAGCTCCATTCCAGAGTTATGTAGCTCCATTCCAGTGGTACAGCGCTCCATTCCAGTGGTACAGAGCTCCATTAACGTGATACACCATTCCAGTGGTATGCAGCTCCATTCCAGTGTTATGTAGCTCCATTCCAGTGGTACAGAGCTCCGAACCAGTGGTACGGAGCTCCATTACCGTGGTACACCATTCCAGTGGCACGCAGCTCCATTCCAGCGGTATGACCTCCATTCCAGTGATGTGGAGTTCCATTCCAGTGGTACAAACCTCTATTTCAGTGGCACGAACCTCCATTCCATCAGTACAGAGCTCCATTCCAGTGGAACGGAGCTCCATTCCAGTGGTACAGAGCTTCATTCCAGTGGTACAGAGCTCAGTTCCAGTGATGTGGAGTTCCATTCCAGTGGTACAAACCTCTATTTCAGTGGCACGAACCTCCATTCCATCAGTACAGAGCTCCATTCCAGTGGAACGGAGCTTCATTCCAGTGGTACAGAGCTCCATTCCAGTGGTACAAACCTCTATTTCAGTGGTACAAACCTCCATTCCATCAGTTCAGAGCTCCATTCCAGTGGTATGGAGCTCCATTCCAATGGTACAGACCTCCATTCCAGTGGTACAGAGCTCCATTCCATTGGTATGAACCTCAATTTCAGGGGTACGAACTTCCATTCCATCAGTACAGAGCTCCATTCCAATGGTACAGAGCTCCATTCCAGTGGTACAGAGCTCCATTCCAGTAGTATAGAGCTCCATTTCAGTGGTACAGAGCACCATTCCAGTGGTACGGAACTCCATTCCAGTGGTACGGAGCTCCATTTCAGTGGTACAGAGCACCATTCCAGTGGTACAGAGCTCCATTCCAGTGGTACGGACCTCAATTCCAGTGATACGCAGCATCCATTCTAGTAGCACATAGCTCTGTTCCATTGGTACGGAGCTCCATTCCAGTATTCTATGATAAGGTTTCTGGTTACACTTGCTGATCATTCGTTTTACTTATGATTACATAAATGTTGCAGGCCCGAAGTGGTGTAAAAAATTTGTAATCTTGTTGTCAAGACATCAAGGTACTGTGTTCATCTGATACAATATTATTCATTTAGATTTGTTTTAAAATTACAAATACACACACACACACACACACAACACACACACACAACATATATTATATATATATATATATATATATATATATATATATACTATATATATATATATATATATATATATATATATGTGTGTGTGTGTGTGTGTGTGTGTGTGTGTTTGTATACATATATAATGTTTATTTATTTATGACTAACTGGTTCGGCAGTGCTGACAACCACTTGACTATTTGTTGTACTACAGACTCGGTAAGGGAAGAGGTGAAGTCCCTGAAGCTATGAGAAAGGAGAGAGAGAGAGAGAGAGAGAGAGAGAGAGAGAGAGAGAGAGCCTGATGATGCAAATGTGTCTGAATAGGCCTTGATTGCTGGAAATACATAGCTTCCGAAGAAAGACACCTATGAATATGTATGAGAAGAAGATAATGGTGTAGAGGTGTGTGTCAGATTTTGTGTCACAAAAGTATGTTGATGTATACAGTGAAGGACCCGCTCACCATTATTTCGTAAAAGCAAAAGCCTAATTGGTCAGTCGTAATGGATGACTTGTCTGTTAATTTCACCAGTTTTGGTTCGATGTCCTGAATGCCGCCATAAGTCTGGAAATAAATTTAATTTACTGGAAACACTGACTTGCTCTCTCTCTGATGCTCATTCATACTTCATGCAGCTCTGAAAGTGAACCATGGCATTTCTATGATTACCTTACTTGAATAAGGTAATCATAGAAAGTAACATAATCTCTCATCAGCTAATTTCGAACGAAATTCAATAATCTAATCCAAATCGGTACTTCATTTCAAAAATGTATAGTATGGCAGTTTTGCTCTAGTCAGAACTGAAACATTTAATTTTTTTTTATTAAAGTGCAATTTATTTCAACAAATTACTACATTTTCTAAATTAGACACTTCTTTCCTTGAAGTCCAACTGGTTAGGCGCAGAATTCATGTAATGATTTTATTTTTTTCCTTCAGAATATGAGATCACAAAGTAGCTTCCCGATAATACTAAAGTAAGGAAGGATAATTTTTGATTTTTCGTAACATTCATAATTTACCCTTCAGGATATAAGAATGTCGATGATAGTTAACCGCCAGTTTCAAATATCAGTTAGAATATGGCCTGCGATTTTTATCAAACGTCAGTGGGAAAAGAAGTTAAGCGGCATAAGAATGCGGCCATAGTAGGATTAGACAAGTCATGAACTCACTCGTACATATACTGAAATATTTTTCGCTTACTCGGGGAGTAAGCCTACAAACTATTTCGTTATTGTTGTTGTTAGAAGGGGTTAGGAAAGGTCAATGGAAAAACCTAAAAAATGTCTGAAAAAGGTGTTTGACGTTGAGTTAAAGAAACAGGAATTTTAGGATAGGATATTTATGATTTATTTATTAGAATGAAAATTTACAAAATAAATGTGAATGAATAATTATCTCTAGTAAAATATAGAGTACTTATTTTAATTTTCTTTAGTGAAACAACGTTCTATTTGACCGTATATTTTAGCTAGCGCCTCAAGTAAGCTGGAGGTCGGATCACGCCTTGTATACAAAAATATTTTTTTATGGAATTACTTTAATACTTGAGAAATATATAACTTCAGCTCGAATATAGAATGGATTAAAAAGTATTCGAAAATTACACGAATTTTATCTTTTTTCACATTTTGTTTGTCAAGCAATAATTTCAGTCATTGCTTGGCTAAAGAAATGAACTTTTGTCGTTATTTGTTTTTTGTCGTATTTCAAAGAAAATATTTCAGTGGTTTATGAATTCATTTTTTGTGAAAAAATATTTTTTTTTAGCCACTGGCTCAAAGTGAATTGAAAATGAGTATTTAGTACTTGGTTTTGTCGTATTTTCAAAGAAAATATTAAATTGGTTTATAAAAACATTTTTTTGTTAAGAAACGCTAGAGTTCTAAACGATTATGTAACAACACTATTCCCTCAGCAGACAGTGAGAAAACCATCATTTTATCTTTCAGTAAAGATGAAAATGAGAATATAAAAGCTTTAATACTTTTGGTTTGTTAGTTGACAATGTCAGGCTGCAAGACGATAAGGAGAGCAAAAGCCGAATCGCTTCCCGAGCAATCTTGCAGATAGGAACTTGTCAAAACGATACGGCTCATAAATGGAAATGGGATCGACAATAAGCGAAGCCACCACAGTTCTTAAAAATCCTTGGCAGTGGCAGTTATCTGCGGGTTGAAGTGCCATTTCGCAAGGCCTCCAAAGGAAGTGGTATTAAAGTTACTACCGGTTTTACCGCTCTGTTCACCGCTGGGCCAAACGAATGGTATGCTTTAGGAGACGCGGTTCGGTGGTCGAGTTATTCGAGCTCTGGTCGTGAAAGCAGTTTGTTTGCCCCCCAAAAAAATAAATAAATAAAAATTAAAAGAGGAACTCTCCTCTTTTGAACGATAAGCTATAAAGAGAGCCATATTTCAAATTCTTTTGCAATGGTTGTGTCTGTAGTACTTATCTTTAAGAGCGACCATAAAAGTTCCGGTTGGCGACCATATCGCCAAAGAATGTTTGATTTGGCATACATTTTGAAACCAATCGCTGAGTGAGACGCTAAGCATATTTATATACAAGATGAAAACTTTGAGCGTTGTCATGGACGGTTTTCTCTCATTATATGTATATATATATATATATATATATATATATATATAGTTATGTATATATATATATATATATATATATATATATATATATATATATATATATATATATATATGTGTGTGTGTGTGTGTGTGTGTGTGTGTGTGTGTGTGTAAAACCGAAGTCCTGAAACAACACTTCTCAATAATTGGTTATGTAAGGAGCCCAGACCACTTAACAACTTTAGAATCGTTATATATCAAAAGACTGGTTCCCTCTCTCAATGGTAATACTTCCTCCGCAACTCTGTATCTGGCAACAGTTGTCGTCTGGCCTTGGACTCCATCGTATATGTCATTCCCTTCTCTCCTGCTTATGGACGGTTGGTGTTTTGGTAGTCGTTTTTTTTTTTTTTTTTTTTTTACTGTTTTATGTGCTTTTTTATACTTTTACTTTTAATGTCTGAATTTGTCAATTTTAATTGCATTGTGAATTCCTTTTATGCTAATGATGTATTTTATTTTGTCTTTTACTTTTCACAGACTGATGATGCACCGAGTCATGAGTCCGAAACGTTTATTGTTCATAAACTTGGCCTTTTAACAACATGTGTATCATGGCCCTTCCTGAAGGCTGTATCTTGCTGACTGGAAGTGTTTTATTATATATAATATATATATATATATATATATATATATATATATATATATATTATGAATTATATTATTATATATTATATATATATATATATATATATATATGTGTGTGTGTGTGTGTGTGTGTGTGTGTATTATTTTTTTATTATTATTAAAGAACACACTCCCTTTATTTTCTAAGGCACTTGAGATGAAGAATAACGCGAGGCTGAGCATTCAGATTGCATTCAAGGTGGTCCCTCCCCGATTTGGTGTGAATGTTGCCCCCTTTTAGGACCGGGAGCATCAAATGCGTTCTCCCGTTTGAGATGGAAATACTCCTTGATTAATTTTGGCGTCTGATTACGTCTGAATTCCAACTCCTCAGGCTGTGAATTCGCTGCTCGAGTCTGAATTCGTAAAGCTTGGTTAATGATCTGTTTATGCTGTGCACTTTGTCCTATTACGGTGATTAAGAAATTCATTTATTGATTAATGTGGTTCAGATCCCACTTTAAGCTGTAGGGCATGTTGCTAGGTAACCAGTTGGTTCCTAGTCATGTTAAAAATATCTAATCCTTCGGGCCAGGCCTAGGGGAGCGGTTAATCAGCTCAGTGGCGCCATAGAAAAGAGAGTTTGACATTTACCAAATTATTCTTTGTTAAAACAACTGGGGTTACGTGTTTTCTTGCTGGCTGGCGATGTTCATGGCTTTAATCTTTTTTAAATTGCTAAAAAGCCAACCTTATTCAAAAGTTTAAATTCCAGTGCCAAAAAATCGTGATTTTAAGAGTTTTAAACGCCAGGGTACAATGAAAATGACCAAGGAAAACTATTCCTCCCCTTCTTGTTTTAAAAAGTTGCGCCCATCAAACTCTTCATTTCCTCTAGATTTCGTATTTTGTGAATTCGTGGCGTTTAAAGATCATACGAAATCAAAATGTTTTCTGGATTATAATCATCAATGATCGCTCGTCTTGAAATCGGTTCCCAGTATTCTTTGTTAGTATTGAAATTATATATCAGTGGCCATTAGGCTCTGCACCCTTTTACTTCCGCTGTTGGATGGGTATGATCCAGAGGCCTAATATTTTGAAGGTTTAACCCTCCAGTGCCAGATTGGACCTCGTTGAAGGTTTTCCTTTCGTTATGAATTATTATCTGATATCATTTACTTTGATGCTGTAACTGCCTGATTTTTTATTTTATTTTATGAAGATCGTTGTATCCATATTTGCAGACTGAAGCATTCGTATGAGATAGGGGTACCTACCTTACACACACTCACATACACACATACACACACACATTCACACTCACAGATTTAATATAACGACATATATACTGACAAATTCATTTATTCCTTTCCTTTCGGAAAGGAATAAATGAATTTGGAACTATCGTGCTGCGAAAAATGTAAATAAAAGAAAATAGAGGGGTGGACAGAAAAGAGTGAAATGGAGGGAGAGACACACTTGGAGGAGAAAAGTAGAAAATAGGAGACAGGAGGAAAGAGAGAAATGGTCTATATTCCCCTGTGAAATTTAAGGAACACCGAAGCAGGCGCCAATGAAAGGTCATACCCACCTCACACATTCTTCCTCACATACCAAACCTCACATTCCCAGACAAACGTGTGTATAATATACACGTTATAATTATGTGTATATATATGTGTGTGTCTCCTTTCATTAGATGGAATTCTGTTGTAACAGAACATTTATAACAGTCATATATATGTGTGTGTGCGTGTGTGTGTGTGTACATATATAAATGTGAGTTTCAAAGTATGACAGGAATTTCAGAAATTTACTTTGCTTCGAAGTCCAGTGATTGCTTCTAGCGGTTTCCGGCAGCAGCAGGGTGAGAGAGAGAGAGAGAGAGAGAGAGAGAGAGAGAGAGAGAGAGAGAGAGAGAGAGAGAGAGTATTCTATCACTATAACGCCCAGTTTTTCAAAGGCAAATGGACGTTGAAGCTAAGCTTCTATTTCACTTTCTGTTCTATATAGTGAAACTGTTCCAAAAAGAAGTATGAATTAAATAATTAATGTTTTTTTATGTAAGCGCTCTTGTGTGCATATCTCTGCATGCATAATTAAGTATATAGTTGTGCACTAATATACATAGCCACTCAGATAAATTTATTCGATTTTTTTTTTAGAAGAAGAAAATGCCGTTTTACTGTAACTTTGAAAGTTCACTTCCATGTTGCAATGAGTTGAACGAACGATGTAAATAGTTTTCGTCCGTCTCGCACAGTTTAACACTGAAACAACTCTTTTTGAGCGAAAAATAAAATGAAAATATTGGATCCAATAACTTTGGGGTGTTTACTGCAAATCTCACCCAAGAGAAAGAAATGTTCGGATTAATGCTACTAACATATTTAAAAGGTCCTTTCTAATGTGTTGTTGTGCGGCCCTTAAATTGATGTATAATTATTGAAATTTTAAAAGTATATGAAAAATTACTCCACTTAACAAAAGTCAAACAATATTCACTTGCAAGTGACGACGAACTCCAGAGGACCAGGGATTTTCGCTGCTCTGGTTGGCTGCCTTCAGGCTTTCGTGATTCAATGAAATTCTGCAAACTCGATGAAAATTTTTTTATATATATAACCTTTCGCCTTGATTGGAACTATATTCGGGCTTCGGCCACTCAGCGGCAACTCTCAGTACCACGGTGTTTTATATATATATATATATATATATATATATATAATATATATATATATATATATAAATATATATATATATATATATATAATATATTATATATTATATGTATGATATATTTATATTTAATATAATACTTTTGTGCTTTCTTGTATCAAAAGAAATACGCAGCTCTGAAATTATCAAGATAATTCCCACAAATCATTGTGGACTTCATATTACGTACGGGAAGAGCATAAACACCACAGTTCTTCACGCTCGAGTATTCTCGCTACCTTGGTAAATGATTTTACTGTAACTTAAATAATAAGACTTCGAGGAGGTGAAAATGGCCAAACGTCCCATGGAGGAAATAATGCGAGAGTTGGACAGTATTTTGGAATTATAGCTGAACGGATAAGACAACGAACAAATATACCATTCTGCTCATAATGTCAGAAACACAGATAGTAAGAGAGAAAAGGGCAGGGTCATTATTACATTTCAGAGTGTTCAAAAACTTGTATAATGAACGAAAGAGGTTAAATGAAAACCATGTTAGCACGCTGAAGAGAATTAAACTTACTGTGAACGTAGGGGGGTAGTGCCGACAGTGCACCTCATTCGTTGCACTGTAGGCATTACTTAACGTTTTTGCAGCGTGCCTTCGGCCCCTAGCTGAAACCCCTTTCGTTTCTTTTACTGTACCTCCTTTCATATTCTATATTCAACTCAACTAGAAAATAGCAATTAACAGTGATGATTAATTAAGTCTGTATAAAATATAAATTTTCCTTTTCATTGTAACTTACCTCTAAGTTCATAGGACTTGACGCGTGGCATGTTTTCGTTTATATCCTTCGTTATCCTAGTTTTAATGAAAATTAAAACCTTCCAAATAGTTAAATTACTGTAACCCTCAACAACCTTACGAAACCAAACAGAAACTCTTTCAGTTTTTCTTCTCAAGATGGAAAAAAGCGACCCACAAAATTACTGAGTATAACTGACAACCTTACACATCTCTTGAGAAAGAACCACAGATAGGGCCCTGAAAGTACTCGAGTGTTGAGTACAATACTATGTAGATACTAACAAGTAATCAAGTTTTACTCAGTAATTTTGCGGGTTTTTTTTTTTTTTTAATCTTTGTTTCGAAATCTCTAATCGTAGAATCCTTCTTTTGGCACACAAGTGGACCACTCTACTCTATCAGCCACAATTCTCTTTTCGACGAAGCGTGTAGGACCAAGAGCGAAGCAACGAAACTTTGGGAGTCCCATTTTGTTAAAGTCCAGCTTCCTACAACGCGATAGTTAACGTCCTAAGAGCCCTTCAGGAAAAGTTTTCATTTTGGCTTGGGTCTCTATAAATTGCCAAATTATTTATACTCAGGCTGTATTCTGTCATGAATTATCGCCCATCGCATAGAGTAGTCTACGTGTTTTATCAAATTCGTGGTTCCTTTTTCAAATCTATTTTTAGTTTTGTATACATGTCATAGTTTGATTTTGCAAAAGAAAATAGGTGTTTCTCTAGCTCCTCTTGTATATCAATCCATAGAGGTTTGTAAATGTTAGAAAACGGATGGGTGTGAGTTTAGGGATTTTAATTTAACTGCTTTTTTGTTGTTGTTGGAGTTGAGCTGGCCTTACGTTTTTCTTGGGCAGTTCCACACACACACCACACACACACACACACCCACACACGACATACACACACACACATACTTATTATATACTATAATATAGTATTAATTATATATATTATATTATATATAATAATATATATTATATTATATATTATATATACTTATAATATATAGTACTAATATGATACTTAATATATATAATATCAAATATCAAATATAACGGTTAATATATATATTATATTATATACTATATATATACTTTATATATATATATACACATACATTACTACTTATATATATATTAGTAATTATATGATTAATATCAATAATTAATCATAATATATATGAAAATATTTAGTCAGTTTATCAGCTTAAACCTCTTCTCCTCCTCTCTCTCTCTCTCTCTCTCTCTCTCTCTCTGTATAGATATATTCATATTTTTCAGTGAAACCGCAGATTAAATGAAGATAAATGAGAGAGAGAGAGAGAGAGAGAGAGAGAGAGGGAAAGAGAGCAGTAGTTGACACCTAGCTCTGTGGGAACAAAATCACGCAGCAATATCTTAATCGTATTTTATATTCATATATATGAATACATCTACATTGATGGTCCGGTATAAATAGAGAACTTTCATTTTTGTAGTTTTTCGCTTACTCGGGGAGTAAGCTTACAAACAAGCTTTGTTGTTGTTGTTGTTGTGATTGTTCTTATTGCAGTTCCTGTTGGGGGGCAGGAAAGCCTAAAAAGGTCTGAGAAAGGTGTTTCGCGTTGAGTTAAAAATACAGGAATTTTAGGATTGGATATTTATGATTTATTTATTAGAACGAAATGTAGATAATAAATAAATAACGTGCATATATTTCTGAGCTATTTGACCGCAAAGATTTTAGCACGTTTTAATGTTTACAGCTTTTCGTGAAGGGAAAATCTTGCACGCATCCGAGTAATCTGGAGATCGGATCACGCCTTGCCATGAAACACTTTCTGTCCGATGAGCGAACTAAATTCTGTTGTGCGATATGTAAGAGATAAAATGAAACATTAATTTTCATATGCTGAGTGAGAATGGACAGTTTCACTAAGGAGCTTTGAAATTAGAAAGGAAATATTGGAACAATTTACTTTTTTTCGAAGGATATCCTTCATCAATTATGCAAATGCGATTATATGGATGATAATGCTTAGAAGCTTTAATGTATCTCCCATGTATAGATGATACAATGTAGACTATTTCCTGCAGCGTCAATATTCTCCCTGATAGAATTGGCGTAGCGACACACTAGGAGAAATAAATGTATTATTGATATATCGGTAAGTGAGGCATGCCCTCTAGAGATAAATTCATCTCTCAACGCTGATGCAATGCGAAAAACATGCATTGCAGCATCCTGGCGAATCCATCAAAACCTCTACGTAAAAATAAGGGGGGGTGGGGGGGGAATGTTGTGGCAAATTATTCTTTCTCTTCAAAATGGTGGGTGAAAGAGGAAATGGGGGATAGCTCTGTAAGGTCCTCCAACGCTTCAAGCTCATCCGGTTAATTCATCCGGCTAATTACCAGAGCTTCGATGATTCGTACGCTCTCTCTCTCTCTCTCTCTCTCTCTCTCTCTCTCTCTCTCTCTCTCTCTCTCTCCTTTGAGAGCTTTCTACTTTATACTATTCGTTTTCAGTCAATAGCTTTGTAAACGCGGCTCCAGGGAATTCAAAAATCTATCTGTTCAAAGTAAGAAAGAGATGAACTAATTTGCATCAAGGTTTTCACAAGGATCGAATGGTTATCCAATCTGGAAGATGTTTTACGACGTTTCGCGATGTATTATTTGAAATTTAGCTGGGTGGGCGAATATTTTTTTTATTATACATTATAGATAGTGTCTCGGTGCAGAATTTGACCTACTCTTCATCAGTCTTTTTGTTTCACTTTCTAAATTTTGGGGGGGGGCTTTCCCTCGTTCCAGTACTATCTTCCTCCTTATTTTTTGTTTTTCTTATATCACTCAATAATTTTTTTCGTTTAATTATCAACTCTTTGAACGTGAACATCAAAAATCTTTTGCCATTGAATCTTAGAATAAGGAACGTACATTTCGTTTTATGTTTCATCTCTGTAGACGCATTTGGAATGTGCCTTTCCATTTTCAGAAAAAAATAAGTACATCTAAAACTTGATTAGTTTGTTTTTCTCGTAAAGATTCCACGAAACTACTTGAAATTTAATGTGGATCCAAGATTTGGACCTCAAATCATCTTTGTGTCAGAGTATCTCATTAAATTTTCCAGTTTTCGGCTTCAATGGATCCTGCGTATTGTTACATCTTTGAAGTAATACACGAGAGAGAGAGAGAGAGAGAGAGAGAGAGAGAGAGAGAGAGAGAGAGATATTAAACATAAAACCAAATCTACGCTCCTTATATTAAAATTCGATACCAAAGGAATTGTTAACTTGAAATAAAATTCAATTGCAAAAGAGTGGCTAACGTAAAAGAAATAATTATAGAGACAGATAAGAAAGACTAGTAATACATGTGAGAGAGAGAGAGAGAGAGAGAGAGAGAGAGAGAGAGAGAGATGCTCCTTATTTTAAAATTCAATTGCAAAAAACTCTTGATGTTCACCTTCAAAGAGTTGATAAACTTAAAGGAAAAAAAAGTTATTGAAACAGATAAGGAAGACAAGTAATACGTGAGAGAGAGAGAGAGAGAGAGAGAGAGAGAGAGAGAGAGAGAGAGATAGAGTGAGTGCTTGTCACTCCAAAAGCCGCTGGTCCAAATAGGAGGATATATATATATATATATATATATATATATATATATATATATATATTATATATATATATATATATATATATATATATATATATATATTGCGTCTTTGTCAAAGTGAAGCTTTTGAGATACTTGCATCCAAGTAAGATGAGAGAGAGAGAGAGAGAGAGAGAGAGTGAGTGAGTGAGTGAGTGACAGCTTGTCACTCCAAAGCCGCCGTTCCTGATGGAAGATATAATATATATATATATATATATATATATATATATATATATATATATATATATATATATATATATATATATATCACATACCTATATAATACCTTCCATTTGGACCGGCGGCTTTGGAATGACAAGCTCTCTCTCTCTCTCTCTCTCTCTCTCTCTCTCTCTCTCTTCTCTTCTTCTTCTTCTTCTTCTTCTCTTCTTCTTCTTAACTTGGATGCAAGTATCCCAAAAGCTTCACTTTGATACTGACGCAATTATGTTGTTGCGAGCCTCTTGCAAAAGCCGACTCCGGAAACACTCATTACGTATGAGGCATTTTTCCTTTCTTGCTCCAAGAATTAATCTTCTCGGCTCTTGATGAAGCGAGAATCTGATTTCCAGTCGAATACTGTAATTTTAAACAACTTAAACGATTATTTGCGTTTATGTATATATATATATATATATATATATATATATATATATATATATATATATATATATATATATATATATGTATATATATATATATATATATAAACATGGGGGAAGGACCCCCATGTATTCATAAGGTAAGCGTGGACACGAAACGGAAGGCAGACCCCATAACTCCATTACACACACAGGCTCTCTCTCTCTCCCGGCAATCACTTAAAAATAACTCATTGTCAAGTCACCCAAAAGTCCACACCTCTCCCTGGGAACTCTGTCCCACCGAAATCCAGGATCCATCTGTTCAAAAGATACAGAACACATCCCGGTAAGTACACACACAAGTTTAAAGACAAAGTTAATAAAAATGGAACATCTTACAAGATATCAAACAAGCCATCCCTTTGGCTAAAGTAAAGGTAACACTTACCCATTCCCAACCGGAATATCACTCACTGATAATAAAAACACTTTGGCATCTGCCATCATGGCTTCGCCTTCCTCCCCCGAATGTCTGTGCAATTCTTCCCATAAACTTGGCTAGTGAGACATTATGAATAGAAGAGGCGCACGCGCAACATACGAATGCACACTTCGACAATGCCTCGTGGTTCTAGATGCATCTAGTTTCACAAAGGCCCTTTGGGAAGAGTTCATAAACTGTCGTACGTTGACTCGACAAACTAAGCATTTTTATCTCACGCCACCTCCTAGAATCTCATTCATCAGCTACCCTCAGGTCGTTACTCTGCACTGTCCTCCACATTCC
>NC_087206.1:73519121-73551621 GCF_015104395.2 Macrobrachium nipponense
AAACCTATGAGCCTTTGTTTTACAGTTTTCCGATTTGCCATTTGCCAACGGTCCCCGGGCATTTTACCAAGTGTGTACAGATATTAAAAAAAAAATCAGAGTGAAATAGGTTTGAAGACGTATTCGATGCTCATTTGAGATTATTTTTTTGCTAAGTCTCACAAATATATATACCTATATATATCCTATATATATATATATATATATATATATATAATATATATATATATATATATTTATATATATATATAAATGTATATGTGCGATTATACATAGAATACATGGCCAAGAAAGGAACTTTCACCTTTCTTATTATTTCCTTATTGATTGAACATTTTTTCAGTTGTTACGAATTTGGAATGTCCACACCAAAACAGACTAGAATTTTCTTTCTATCAATGTCATCAAGCAGGAATGTTTCAATCGGGAATTCGGGAATATCGAAAATAAGCCAGAATTATTTGAGAGATGATTAGAATTACTAAAATTTATTGCATACAATGATGTAAACCTAACATTATAAAATATAGCAGTAAGTGCTTCGGGAAAGCTTCAGAATTGACATAAACCAAAAAGAATATATATTCACTTTTAGTTGATTATAAGAGTTGAGTTGAGTTGAATATAGAATTTAGGCCAAAGGCCAAGCACGGGGACCTATGAGGTCATTCAACGCTGAAATGGAAATTGGCAGTAAAAGGTCTGAAAGGTGTAACAGGAGAAAAACCTCAAAGCAGTTGCACTATGAATCGAGTATAAGGAGAGGGTGGAAGGTAAGATGGAAGAAAGAGAATATAAAAGGAGGTAGAGTAAATAGAATGAAAGTGGTTGCAGCTAGGGACCGAGGGCACGCTGCAAAAAAAAACCTTCAGTAATGCCTACATGGCACCTCATGAGGTCCACTGACGGCACTACCCCCTACGGGGTTGATGATAAGAGAGGCAAATTTATGTTCGTCTCAATATAGAACATCCGATCCCAGAGATTAATCTTTAGCAGGTGAAACTTAGGAACACCTGGATCATCGCAGATGGAATGAAGAATGGAAGTTGGAGACTTTTCTGATTTTGACTTCGGGCAGCTCCTTCTCCTACCAGGAAATTGGGAGCTCACAGTCAGCTCCAATTCCAAAAGAAAAGAAGCATCTGGAATCAAGACGAAGAAAAATCCTGCTAAAATAAGAATATTGCATTTAGATGGATTTATGGGGGAAGGAATGATCCACAATGGGAGGTCATAAATGGAGTTCCTCTGATAAATTCTTTCAACCAGTGATGTTAATGTTGGTTCACCAACACGAATATTGATAGCAGAGTGAGGTCGTATTGTCGTTTCCTGCGGTTAAACTGCATCATTCATAGTACAGCAACTCTTCAGATATATCTACGATACAATCAAACCTTCCAGGAGCCTAAATTCATACATAATCAACAAATATTCGGCTGGCAGACGAGTTCTGAGGCAGTCTCGATTCTCCACAAAACCCTCTACCTAACGAACACAAGACCTCTGTTTTCTAGGTAGTCTTATGCCTCGATGTGTGTGTGTGTGTGTTCACCGGAAGCTCTTCACAATATGACGCACCTGATGACGCTGACTAACTAACATATGGTAATGTTATATTGCGAATTCATGGATCTGTCAAGAGGGTCGCCTTCCGGTTAACACGAAGGAAGTTCGTCATATTAGTGAGTGAATTACACATAAGGCATGAACTCCAATCAAGATGAAATGATAATGAAGTACAGGTTGTCGCGAAAATGATTGGCGTAGCACAGCAAAAGCGTATCTAACAAGTTTAAGCTCAGCAATTACTACTTTTGCTACAGTTACGAGTAGTAATTGGTACTAATATGGATTCTGGGTAATGGCACCTTAGACTTGGAAGATAAACGATCGAATTCCTAGAGATGATAGGCTCAGTCATTCTTGCAGAGCACTTCTATACAACGTAAATATTTTTGTTTGTATGGTGTTTCTACGTTGCACGGAAATTGTGGTTATTCAGCAACGGAACCAATGGCTTCACGTGACCTCCGAACCACGTCGAGAGTGAACTTCTGTCACCAGAATTCGCATCTCTCATACCTCAATGGAATGCCTGGGAATCGAACTCGCGGCCACCGAGGTGGCAGGCCAAGACCATACCAATCACGCCACTGAGACGCTACATACTTCGTAATGGACACCACAAAGCTCATCTCGTCTATTCGTATATTCATTCGTGGATCGTAATACATCCAGTTTATTCGTAGCCGAAAATAACCAAATAACCAAATATAATTTTATCCTACCGGTTGGGTTGGCATTTAAATATTTTTATTATGTATATTTTACAAATAATCTATGTATTTCAATGTAATATTTTTATGCAGTTACTCATATAGATTTTATCAGACTCGGTTAAATAATATTTTTCTGTAGTTACCGAAATAGGATTTTATTAGACTCAGTTTAAATAATATTTTTGTTTTTCTGCAGTTACCGAAATAGGAATATTATCAGACCAGTTAAAATAACATTTTTCTGTAGTTACCCATATAAGATTTCATCAGACTCGGTTAAAATAAAATGTTTAACACCGAAAATACGAAACATTTAGCTATGGAGTAAATGGATAAAATGCAATGAGTTGATTACAGCTCCGCCAATGTGCAGTGCAACAAATACATATTTACATTAAATCAAAACTCTGACTAAACAAGTAAGACTTGCGATTAATTTCTCTCTCTCTCTCTCTCTCTCTCTCTCTCTCTCTCTCTCCTATTTATTGCAGGAGAGTAAGGAAGAGAAAGGCAAGAATAACTAACTTAATTACATTTATTAACATTTATTCATGATTAAATTGATCTAAACAACTACCTATTACATAAAAGCCTATTTCATATAACAGATACTGCATTTTTTGATTTGACAAAGTAGTTACCGATAACATAGGTTTGCAAACGCCATAACCACGCCCATGAAGAATCAACACGACTCATGATTCGTCTTGACTCGCCGCACTCATTTCAACGTAAGCGTTTACACCGAGTGAATCTGCATAAATTGACTCGATTCGCTCGAGTTTGGCGAATCAAGACGAATTATGAATCGCGTTGATTCTTCATGAATTGAATCAATTCGATTCACTTGGTGTGAACTTGGTTTCACTGTGTGGACTCAGCGAATCTCTCCTCTCAGAGACTCAGCCAAGAGTCCCAGTTTATCTGCTGCGTCAATTTTCTTCTATAATATCAAAGGACCACTATACCCGTCTCTCTCTCTCTCTCTCTCTCTCTCTCTCTCTCTCTCTCTCTCTCTCTCTCTCAGGAGTGAGCGTAGATGTGCTTAAGAATAAGCTCGACAAATATCTAAGCTGCATCCCAGACCATCCAAGATTGGAAGATGCAAAATATACCGGAAGATGCATTAGCAACTCTCTGGTAGACATTAGAGGTCCCTCACACACTGTGGGACCTGAGACAACCCGAACAAGATATAAGGTCTCTCTCTCTCTCTCTCTCTCTCTCTCTCTCTCTCTCTCTCTCTCTCTCTCTATTAGTTGTAAAAGCCTTAGGCATACATGAACGCGGCATTAGAGGGAGGCATACTGCTAACAAAAGTTTTGAACACTCCGCATAAAAGAAATTAATTTTATGGAAACCGTCCTATTCTGAGAGAGAGAGAGAGAGAGAGAGAGAGAGAGAGAGAGAGAGAGAGAGATGGACGGACGAATACCTGCTGAGAGTTTTGCCGTGAGCACTTGCAAGGTTTTGTTTCCTGTTGACTCTTCATGGCAACACTAACCGACTTTTATTCATTATGAGCGCCCTTCAAAACTTTCAAGCAGCTCCATGCCTCATTATCTTCCTGAGCAATATGAGGAAATACGATTTTAGCTACAGTCTTTTTATTGCGAGAGAGAGAGAGAGAGAGAGAGAGAGAGAGAGAGAGAGAGAGATTAATGACATTATTTCTAATAGTATGTTTCATAAGGCAACGATGTTTTCGGTAACGAATAGGAATATAGAGAAAAATGCGTAACTGCCGAAATTAAGCTATACGACGTCATTACGCCGAATCGCCAACAATCACCATGAATCGTTACCGCGACGCCAAGTTTGGTGACGTGCACTAAGTAATGGCGGATGTTTTAATGGATAGTGCATGATGCAACTGCGTTACGATATTCGAAATCTAATTAGGACAAATGGCGACGCCATTGCATCAGTGTTGTGTACTGCACAATGACACGAGGACAAAAGTTGATGACAGTTGGCCAGACCGGACCGCGCATATTTCAGAAGTTAAAAAGATCCGCCATTACTTGGTGCGCGGCGCCAGACCCGGCGACGCGGTAACGATTCAAGGCGACTGCTGGCGATTTGGTCGTAATTACATCATACTAACATCGTAATTAGCAAATTTTAAGCAGTTATGCACTGCGCTTCCTTGAATCGCAAATGTCTGAGCAAGGCATAATTGACAGTACAGTTTTGGGCTACATCTTACGAACAGCTATTCTATTCCTCAAGGAGAAACATAATCGAATGTCAAAATGGGTATCCTGACTCCCTTTGCGCCATAACAGCAAATCTGAATTGTCAGATCCAGGGCTTTTCTCAATCAACAGGCTAGATGGGGCTACGATTTGTGCGATGCAGAAGCATGGGAATGTGGGGCTTTGTAGTCTTTACTGCTTATTGGATCGGTGTCATTCCGAGAACTTGATGAAACGCAAGATCTTAGGTATGACTTGAAGGTCCAAGCTCCAGACAAGAAATATGAATCATATAGCAAATGCAGCGGATGGAGCAGTTAGGTTTTCTCATGGAAAGTCGCGGGGAATTTTCTGTTGCCCATCTCGAATGAACGAATTTCTTAACAGTTCTTTACAGTCCAGGCATTAGTTACCTCGACTACCTAGTTTTCAACTTCCTGAATATATAGTTTAATTGTTGATTGATTGATTGATTTATGGGTTTTAGGCATAATGCCAATGAAAAGGTTTGAACGATGTAACAGAAGGAAAGCCTCTCAGTGGCACTATGAATCAATAGTTAGGATAGGGTGGAAAGTAAGACGGAAGTAAGGTAATATGAAAGGAGGTACAGTAAAGGGAACGAAAGGGGTTGCAGCTGTAGGGGCCGAAGGCACGCTGCAAAGAACCTTACATAATGTTTACAGTGCTCCGCATGAGGTACACTGACGGCACTATACCCCTACTGGTTATACTTTAGTTGTCATAAAAATAGATTCCTTTAACTCAAACGAAGATGTAGAAGAAAATCTTGAAATTTTTTAAAAGAAACTCTTTCCCTTGAAAAATTATAATTTCTCCTGAAGTCTACACCCAGGCAAAGCCAACAATCATTACTTGATAATTTGTTTTTTCATAGGACATATATATCAAAATATTTTTAGCATCCAACCCCTCCCACCACAGACCACCCCCCCTCCCCCCCTCGACCCCCAACTCTGTTCAGATTTCACATGCTAATTAGAGCGCTGTTTTCCATGTGGCTAATTGCTGTTGTCGAGTCATGGCATAATTGCTAATACAAAATGCGTATAATAAAGGAGATAGAAATGGCGTAGCTGATAGTCATTTTAAAATTCGTTAGATTAAACGACGTTATAGAAAACTAATGCTTTTCATCAACGATACTGAACATGACAAATGTTTTCGTTAACTTATGAGTCAAATTTATCGTCGTTCTACGGCCTCTCGTTTTCGTAAAGACGAAAGATTTTTCGTGAAGCTCTTGTAATTAAAGATTCCATCAAAATGAACGACCTATACTACATTTTGCATGCACTAAAGTCACTTCTGACAAGAAAAAAAAACAAAAGAACTCCGTTTGTGTTTACCTGTGTTTTGGACCTGAAGTTTCATGCACACTGCCATTTATCACCTTCATCTCTCTTGTTGGCAGAGCCGTAGTCAGTGGGATAAATGCTTGAAGGAAAATACCTGGTATTGTGTGGAGGAGGCAGTTCGTTGTCGGATATGACCGAAAACTGAAAGAGAAATGTCGTTTCAGAGGTCAAAGGCTTAGTGCTCAGCGTAGAGGAAGGGTGCAAGCGAGGGAGAAAAGCAATACGGGTAACTGGAATGTTCTTTACAATTCAAAGACCTTTCTAACTGATAAAATTCCCACTTCATTTTATTTCGACAACAACACTCAAGCTTCTCATCACATTTGAGAGAACCTTGCAACAGATTTTTTTTTAAATTGCCACGATAGTAAACATGTTTGTAAGACATGGCTCGACAATACAGGCTTGGGCATCAATTTGATCTGTTTAATGGTGGCGATGAAATTTTCGTTTTTATGTAGTCACAGTAATCGAAATTAAATGTAAAACGATATATCCAAGATCATGGTAAGAGCAAGAGAGAAATACTTATTCCCTGAAAAAGTAGCACGCGCACGTGCGCACACACACACACACACACACACACACACACATATATATATATATATATATATATATATATATAATATATATATATATATATATATATATATAGATATATATATATATATATATATATACGATAGATCTAGGGTACCTATCCGCGGCGGCCCAGACTATGGCAGTTGCTGTTTTACTATGCAGTTTTACCTACTGAACAAGAATTTGAAGTAATATTTATTCGGACGACTGTAATTTACCCTTGAACTCTATCCTACGGTAAAGGGGATCCCCATTGGGAACCGGGGTTTGGGGTGGGGACAAAACACTGGGGAGAATTATGCCGTTCTACTCTTCTCCTACAGTAGGGGGGACCCCCAGTGTGAACCGGGGTTTTGGGTGGGGAGAAACCACTTGGGGGGAGGTTTTGCCGTGTTATTGTGGTATTTCCCATTATTTATGACATTTAAAACACGAAATACAATCGAAAATAAGAGATAACAAAAGCATCGATAGTGGAGCCGTTTCACATCCAAATCCCATCTACTACAACTACTATTACAACACTGAATACTACTACGCATGTGCCAATTCTACTGCGCATGCGCTAGTTGTAAGGGAGCTTTTGTTCTAAATGCAGACTTCTTAGTGAGGAAAAAAATGGGGGTGTACGGGAGTGGATACATGTATTTAGCCAATCACATTGCAGTATGACCCCTACATTGCTATAGGACCGAGTGAAGAATTGGGGGGGGGGGGGGGTATCCATGCATTGAGTTAGATAAATTCATTTTCCTAATTTTTTTTTAATCATGTTATAATGAATCCTAGTGTTTATTCCTGTTTCCTTTATCATAGTATTTGTATAATATTTGTTTTGTTTTGTCCTCACCTAATAATTTTGCCATAAATACCTTGAAATATTAAGTTATAATTGAGGACAGACACCTGAAAATGCCTGCGTGGTTGGACTAGAAGTGAATGTTAGGACGATTCGATACCTACCTTCCTGTCGGTTACATGAAATTGCATGTTGCTCGGGATATTCCATACATGATTTATACACAACTCACTCCCTCCCCTTTCCAGTATTCACGTCTGACTGTTTGCGTTTCATCATTAAGAATACATTTCATACCCATAACAATTTCTTTGTTAAAATTTGACCTTATTGGAACATCTACTTATATATATTCCATTATATCCTTTTACACACATTTCAATTTACACCTTTTCTCCCTTCTCTTTCCATTATCCACCTCTGTCTATTTACGCTTATAATTTTACAATCTTTTCTCACCCATAAAAAATTTTTGATAAAATTTTACTAATTATTAGAACATTTTCATTGGTTATATCTTAGGCTACCTTCAAGTTTGTCTTCCTTTACGGTGGGGGGGGGGGGGGGTTTACTACGGGGGGCGCTGCCCCCCCCCCCCCCGGTCAGATAATATGTTCTACTAGGTTAGGTTAGGTTAGGTTAGGTTAATATGTTAACCTATATATATGTTGGTCTTCCTTCAAGTTTGTCTTTCTTGAAGGGGGGGGGGGGGGGGTACGGGGGCCGGTCAGGTAACACGTTCTACTAGGTTAGGTTAGGTTAGGTTGGCGAAGTTAGGTTGGTTATATCTTAGTCTACCTTCGAGTTTGTCTTCCTTTACGGGGGGGTGGGGGGTACGGGGGTCCCCCACCCCCTTGGGTCCAGGTTAATATGTCCTACTAAAGTTAGGTTAGGGTTAAGTTGGTTTAGGTTAGTATGGTAACCTATATGTTGGGCTTTCCTTCAAGTTTGGCTTTCTTTAAGGGGGGGTACAGGGGGGCTCCGCCCGAAGTAGGTAACACGTTCTACTAGGATAGGTTAGGTTAGGTTGGTGAAGTTAGCTTGGTTGTATCTTAGTCTACCTTCAAATTAGTCTTCTTTTACTGGAAGGGGGGAGGGTACGGGTGGGCTTGCCCCCCGGCCAAGTAATATGTTCTACTAGGTTAGGTTACACAACATTTCACTGCAATATTATTTCCTTTAATAATATACACAATACCTTAGGTTTCATAGAAATTAGACACTGCATTTTACGATTTTACAGAGTTCTCATTGTCTCTTCAACTGGCCCCTCTGATTTTTTGCACTGACCGTTCATTACAATATCCTGTTCACATATGTGTTAAGCATTATTGCACATTTTTTTTTCCTTTTCTGAAAATACAATGTTAGTTTCCACATACGTATGAAATCATCCCCCTCAATGTACCCGCCCACAGTTCTTCTGACCAATCAGAGGCCTTGTCACCAATGCACTGCAAATACCTACATTCAACAGATTATGTAATTTGCGTTTTAAATCATTTAGCAAGAAACATCCACAGTGTTACCACCCCACACCCAATACTCTCAAAGTGACCGCGTTTCACCAGTAATATTGTTAAATACGATCATCGTAATATAATTTTGGGAAACCTATCTGTGTTTGTGATTCGTTTGGTATTTGGCCGAAAATCTGTTCAAGATTCAAGATGGGCAGACTTTCAAGAATCGGAGACGAGGACGAGATTCGGCATGCCTAAGTGCGGTTCTGAATTGTACCCTCTGCCCCTTTTAAGGTAAAGTTCCCAAACTATATTCCCCTATTGTTAGAACAATCGTAGTTTAGTAATTTTCAGTTAGAAGTGTTAGGTTTTGTTGGTTAGTTATCATTATTTGCCACATCCACTACCCAACGACCCATCGTCATTTAGCCAACTGTGCCCCCAGTACCCCGCCTTCCCCCCAGTGAACATATGGCTCCGTAGTGGTTGCGGAATTCAAACATGGCAGCTGTATTTACACTTCTCTAAACACTTGGTAGATCGAACTATAGAACTATTCCACGGCGATCTAGACTATGGCAGTTGACGTTTCCCTATGTTATTTTACTTACTTTACAAGAGTTGAAGGGAATATTTTTTTCGTTCTACTGGAACTAAACTTTAATTTACCTTTGAACTCGTACGTCGACCTGTTGGTACCGTCATGTAGTCTTCAAAGGTAAATTACTGCTTAGTTACAGTTGTCCGAATAAATATTAGTTTCAAATCTTGTATAGCAAGTAAAATAACATAGGACATATATATTCTTTATATTTACAGTGCAAAGATGTTTGCATAACTTAAAAATTCATTAATATAGGTATGCTATCAATATCAAGTTTTCTTCATAGCTAATGAAAATAGTTAATGCTTTCATTGCAAAGTTTTTTCCATACCCTAAAACATAGCACATACTACCTATGAAAAATGGCAGGCCATATGCTGTCAGTGCGAAACTGTCTTTCATAAAATATAAAAGGTAAATGCTCTAATGAGGTTAGGATGGTAAAGTCTGGCCAGGACATTGTATATTCTAGGAAACGTTTGTTCCCGTTGTTCATCATTCACCCCAAAGTTTTTCTCTATAACCTATAAATCTATATACTATCAATATCAAGTTCTCTCCATAACCTATATACGATAACACTGTAGCACATGTTTTCCGTTCAGGTATTGTAGAGACAAATAACAAACAAATAACTGCTAGGACAAAGTAAACAATGATGCCGAGCTGAACTAGTCAGGCAACTTACTACAGCGGTAAAATCGTTATTGGTCTTATATAATCATTATATAAAAAGTAGTAATCACGAAGTATACATATGAAAGAAAATGATTAATCTTAACTAACCTTACCTACGTAGATCTGGAAGTTCTGGCATTGTTGCTAACCCAGGCTTTCCTTGTTTGTTTGGGGTAGCTAACTCTCTTCAGTCTTCGTGACCCACACGACACGCAATCATTGAGGTTTCTCTCTCATAAGGGTGGTACTACTCTTGCTTATGGCATTGCGTGATGCACTACACGTCAAGAAATCAGGAAAGGGAATGGGTAATAAAATACTACGGATATTCACTTGGACAAAAACTGACGCAACTCGTCTCGACATGGCGGATTGGTAAACAATCAGTCAATCAAGATGCTCGGTTTGGAGCTGTTACCTACACTTATATGAATTTATATTTCCGGAAACACACGGTAGAAATAAGTCATTGAATACAAAATATTATAATATATGCTATTTAAAATGGGACATTTGTGATGTGACTATAACAAGTTCAAAGTATCGAGATATATAGAGATTATTTACTCTGATTTGATATTTTCTTCAGAGAACGAACGAGCTCCTATCGTAGAAAATGGGTAGTTTTAATAGGATACTAAAGTAAGTAATTTCTTTCTCACTTATCTATTACAACGGAATTGGCAATTTATACTGACATTGTGCCACAATTTGGCACTCATTGTCGCGATATCGAGATACATAGATACGTATTTACGTTGATATGATATTATTTTTAGAGAAATAACCAGTTTATGTCGCAGATAATGTGTATTTTAGTAGGAAATTAATGTAATATTTCTCACTTCCACCTAAAAGGTCATACAGAGATTTTGAGACAATTTTCCGCTCAATGCCGATCACAGGCCGGTAAATGCGGTGAAAAAATAAATAAAAAAATAAACAACAAAATATTTTTGCAATATATAATACTTCTGGACATGATAATTCCCGAAATTTAACGCAGCCCCTACGAAACTAAAACACACCCCAAACTAAACCTAAACACTATAACTGAACTCACCCCCACTAAACCTCAACACACAACCCCTACTAAAGCTAAACACATCTCCCCAAAAACCTAAACACAACCCCACTAAATCTAAATACGCCCTCACCAGAGCTAAACACACATCCACTAAACATAAACATGCCCCCACTAAAAGTAAGCAAATCCCTTGCTAAGCCTAAACACAAACATGCTATACCTAAACACATCCTCACTAAACTAAACACACCATCACTAAACCTAAACGCATCCCTACTAAACCTAAACACACCTCTGCTAAACTAAACACATCCGCACTAAAGGTAAACTTAACTAACACACCTAATAAACCTAGACACACCCTCACTAAACCTAAAACAGGACCCGCACTAAAACCAACATACCCCACTAAAACCTAAACACATCCCTACTAAACAAACACACCGCCACTAACCTAAACGCATCCCTACCAAACCAACACACCACTAAACTTAGATGCACTTCACTCAAAACCTAAACACAAACCTTGATACAGAATAATCACAGGAAAGAAAAGCATTTTCAATAATGTATTCATATGGGGCGGCGTGCAAAATTTCGATTAAATCGGTCAAGCGGTTCGGGTTTCTACAGAGCACAGGGCTACATAGCATATATATATATATATATATATATATACATATATATATATATATATATATATATATATATATATATATATATATATATATATATATATATATATATATATATATATATATATATATATAAATGGATATGGGAAGCGTTGCTATCAACCAACATACAACAAGGAGCTGAAGGAGACGTCTGTACCAGTAATTGTCCATTTATTAAACAAGCTGACGTTTCGAGGACACAGCCTCATTTTCAAAGCTGAAAAAACGTAATATAATATATAAAAGACTTAAGAATTAAGAAATTTACAATTTAAAAAATATTTACACTTTAAAACAAAAATTAAAAAATAAAAAATTTAAAAAATTTTAAAAAAAACGTAAAATGCAAAACAGACAGAATGAAAGAAATAGACCGCTACCTTTCAGGACGGGAACCAAGGACCTAATGACATAAAAAAACAGAGACAGGGGCACATCAAGACAGGTACAGTGTAGTGGAGGTAGTTTGATTGTTTAAAGGAGGAACAAGCTTCTTAATATATAACGAGTCGGCTATTGCTAATTGATGAGGTTGAGGTGGCTCTGAGAGAATTTTTAAAATATATTCAATATCTTTTTTACATTTTTTGGCATGATCGCGTATATTAGAAAATTCAGGATTAGTTAATTTATTGCCTGTTCTGTAAACTAACTCCCCGATGACAATCAATTCTAACTTGCATTTTTGGATATACTTGTTGTCCCGTAACGAGCAGGGCTTCTGTACTTCTATTTTTAGAAAAACAAACAAATTTACTGGCTTAGGTACAAATTTTTATAGCAGTTGTCATTTTAATTTCAAACTAAACTCCTTAAGTACTCTCTTCCACAGGGCCTATACTTTAATCCTCCACTTGGTCTGGTTTCCACCAAGAAATCTCATTTCTCCAAAATTATTTTTTAGAAAATTGCTACCCATCCAACGTTTTTTCTTAAACAATTGTATAATTTTCTTAATCGTAAGTTTGTTCCTGTTTTTAATATTCCTACTGTACCCAAGTTGGCATTTTACTTCAGTATTCCTTTTTATTCATGATAAGTCATTTTATGTTCAGTTAAATGACCTTATTCACCGACACCTTCCTGGCAGTTAACAGTAGAGTTATACCAAAGAACCCGTTACCAATTGCTTCGCTTTTTAAACATAAAGACAGACTAAGCTCCTTGATGACTTCCAATGTCGTTTATTTATATACTGCCCCAAATGTAAGGTGGGGAAATATGTGGGGGCTTCTCGTCGCCTACTAAAAGTTAGAATTGATTGTCATCGGGGAGTTAGTGACAGAACAGGAAATAAATTAAACTATCCACCTGAATTTTCTAATATACGCGATCATGCCAAAAAATGTCAAAAAAGATATTGAATATAAATATTTTAAAATTCTCTCCAGAGCCACCTCACCCTCATCAATTAGCAATAGCCGAATCGTTATATATTAAGAAGCTTGTTCCTCCTTTAAACAATCAAACTACCTCCAACTACACTGTACCTGTCTTGAGTGTGCCCCTGTCTCTGTTTTTTATGTCATTAGGTCCTTGGTTCCCGTCCTGAAAGGTAGCGGTCTATTTCTTTCATTCTGTCTGTTGCATTTTAAGTTTTTTTTTTTTTTTAAATTTTTTAATTTTTTAATTTTTGTTTAAAGTGTAAATATTTTTTAAATTGTAAATTTCTTAATTCTTAAGTCTTTTATATATTATAATTACGTTTTTCAGCTTTGAAAATGAGGCTGTGTCCTCGAAACGTCAGCTTGTTTTAATAAATGGACAATTACTGGTACATGACGTCTCCTTCAGCTCCTTGTTGTATATATATATATATATGACACACACACACACACACACACACACACACACACACACACACATATATATATATATATATATATATATATATAATATATATATATATATATATATATAAAATGGTGTATATTGCTACTATTGATGTGGTAGTTTTCTTACATATCAGGTTCAAGAACGGTTCCTATGGGTGGTACATATTAGCCAATGTGTATATATAAGATATTTTGTTATATCGTCTGTTGTATTCCATATATTATTTCTTTTTCCCAGCATTACGGAGCGGAGATCTCAGAGACTGTAATCCCAAGGAAATAGTATCAAAAAACTAATCCCCTGACAAAAGATAGGAGAGAGTTGGCTTCATAGAGATTTATCTTCTGCACTATATTCCTTCGAATTGACATCCATCCAACATAAGCCCTAACCCTCAAGTAAATAATCTAACATTCCCTCTCTCTCTGGTCCCCAGGTAATAGATTACTCTGTCCTTAACAAACTCCGTCAGATTTATATGGTCTCTCTCTCTCTCTCTCTCTCTCTCTCTCTCTCTCTCTCTCTCTCTCTCTCTGTTAAACGAAAACAAGACAAGGAATAATGGAGGAAACTAGAGTGAAGAGATACAACACATCCCACTGTGGGAGCTTCTTTACATACAAGATATGTGACACGTGGAATAAACTACCACCAGAAGTTGTAAACAGCAACAGTGTGGAAGAGTTTAAAAGGAAGCTAGTCAAAATTATTAAGACACCGTGAATAAACGGTAAAACCTGCTCCTAGTGATAAGTGAGAGCATGATGTCACTTCGGATGGACTAACAAGTCTTTGAGACATCCTAATCCTTGTAACTACTTGTAACTCTCTACTGAACTATACCGTTTTAACACTTTTTAAGGAAAACCATGTCCTGTTCTTGTAATGATAGCCGTTTTCCTTGTAATGGAAAACGACAGGAAGGTTTTTTTTGTAAAAAGTAAAAATTCACTCATAAACTCGTTAGAATTAAAGGAATTATTAAACCTCCTTTGGTGAAACTACTTAAAAACAGATACCCGAGCGAAATAAGACCATAAGCGGATGTTTAAGTAACACTGGCTGGCAACCATTATCAAGCCAGCAAAAATAAAGGATATCCAACCTCGACTGAGTCAAGATGGTTTCTTTCGGGATAGGTAAATAAATTTCAAATTCTGTCTCAAAGGGATATCGGAGAAGCTGCTTCCTTCACTCGAGACAATAATACAACGCCCGAAAAGTTTGTGTGGAAATCCCGGATGGAAAATATTGCAAGTAGATTCCAATAGATATTCCCGAACGTTCAACACTACAAAATATTTTCTCAGCGCAAAATCTGAAGATTTTCTCGGTTTACGTTTATTGAACAGTATATAGTAAAAACACAGGAACAGTCACAATTATTTCCCGTAATTTGATTCCATGGGAACCTGATAGCATTTAGAACCTGTTTCGGGAAGGTAAATTTCAATATCTTTCCCATTCCCCCTTTTCTTTTAGCAATACTTTTGAATGATGATTATTTTCACTTTCAGTTGAGTTGAGTTAAATGTAGAACGTAGGCCAAAGGCCAAGCACTGGGACCTATAAGGTCATTCAGTGCTAAAACGGAAATTTATAGTAAAAGGTTTGAAAGGTGTAAGTAACAGGAGGAAAACCTCAAAGCAGTTGCACTACGAATCAAGTGTTAGGAGAGGGTAGAAAGTAAAATGAACAAAGAGAATATGAAAGGAGATACAGTAAAAGGAACGAAAGTGGTTGCAGCTAGGGGCCGAAGGCATGCTGCAAAGAACCTCAAGTAATGCCTACAGTGCACCGCATGAGGTCCACTGACGGCACTACCCGCCTACAGGGTTTTCACTTTAAGGATATACTGTTAAGAGTAAAATTAAAATGTATAAAATATCACTGATAGAGACGATAATCTTCACTGACCATAAATGTAAATATTATAATGTTCACTAGTTTTGATATAGTTAACTCTACGGATCAACCGTCTTAATAAATATGGACATAAAAAATAAGTTAATATTTATTTTCACGGCTTAGCCCGATGAGGGTTTTAATTCTCTGCAGTGTTTGACTATTTTAAATCAAGATATGATTATATATAAAAATATGCATATTATTTTATATATATATATATATATATATATATATATTATATATATTATACATAGTACATACATACATACATACATACATACATACATACAATACATATATACTTATATATATATATATATATATATATATATATAATTTATATATATATATATATATATATATTTTCAGTATATATCATACATAACATACATACATACATATATATATATATATATATATTATATATATATATATATATATATATATATATATATAACGAGAAAAACTTTTCTTTCTATTAATATCGCCTGGAGTAATACCTCAGGACGTGGTACTGTGATTAACACTTTTTCAGATATATATATATATATATATATATATATATATATATATATATATATATATATATATCTGAAAAAGTGTTAATCACAGTACCACGTCCTGAGGTATTACTCCAGGCGATATTAATAGAAAGAAAAGAAAAAGTTTTCTCGTTAGTCTCTTTTTAGTGAACATTTACGATCATTGGGAAATCTATTAATCTTCCACAGAGTTCTTTCCTTTTTACACATTTTCCGCCCAACCACCCCCCACCCCCCACCCCCTTCCTATTTTTGTTCGTTATCTTTGTCATTTATGCTCTGTCGCATCTGCTGTCATTGTGAGATAGATATTCAAAGGCATCAGGGAGGCTTTAGGAGGTAGAGTAATTCACCAACTAAATCGCAGAACATGGAACAGGTACACAGGCCGCTTAGAGCACCTGAGGGCTCTGGCTCGCTACTCAAATAATCATATTAATTACGTGGTTACTTCAGGGATGAGCTCCTTATGTCTGTTTAAACCTTTCAGGCTATTATTGTGACTGAAATCTTGATCTATTGGCTGTTAGAGAGAAAGACGATAAAGGAGTGATCAGTTTACATGTCTTCAATTTCACATGACATTTACTCATCTTCGTACATGTGATTTTAATAATCGTTCAGTAGCCCCGCTATTGCTGCTGCCATTACTTCTATGATAGCATGTTTGGAGGTCCAGAACGACAAGGATAATAAACTATACTTAATGGGTGTTATGTCTCTCCGTTCGTCTGTCATTCAATCATTGCCAAACGGCTTGTCCGATGGACATGAAACTTGGCAGGGTTATAGTGGGGACCCATAAGATGATTTATTATGGGGTTTCATCCTACCTCCCATCGAACCAGCCGTTTGGCCGTGATTGAATGACAGACGGACGGACAGACATTACGCCCATTATAGTAAGATTTATACAGGACAAGAGTCCGGGTAGAGAAGGGGAAAAAATGAGTAACCAAGAAAATGAATGCTGTAAAATTAGATTCGTTTAAACGTTCTTTAAAATTTTCAGATAGTCAGCAGTTTTTATATATCTTAATATATCTTTTTTTATCGCCAATAATTTATCATGTTTTTGAGAGCGTTATATATACAATAAAAGAAATCACTTCCCAGGATAGTATTCTATGTTTTTTTACGTAACAATAGTACAAACTAGATAAAGCGAGCTTTGGGGAACATCACTCCCGTAATCCATATTTGTAGCAAATGTCTAAGACACAACAATTGTGGTCTGCACGTAGATTACGAACTGTCCCGCTCAAATTACCAACAAGCTCAGCGTATATAATATAATACCCGTCAACGTCTTACCGTTCAGAGAGAGAGAGAGAGAGAGAGAGAGAGAGAATAATCATCATCATAACTTAATCCTCTTAGTAAATCCTTCCTACGGCAATTTGCTCACACTCGCCTGTAAAAGAAGACTGGAAATGTTAGTATAGAAAAAAAATCAAGATTACTGCCCTATGATTGGCTTATCAACAACCAATCATGAGACTCGTAAGGGACTAGCCTAGACTTCAGATGCGCGGTTGATGTGAATCTACAATAGTAAAACTGCAATACTTTCCCCATATTATTTTTCAACGTAATGTTTTGTACCGTGATTTAGGACTTACTTCTTCGTTAACAATAAAGTGAAACTTGAGGGATGAACACTTCATAGGTATTTTGCCCACAGTTTTATTTGAGGAGGAAACTGCAAAATGTCATAAGAAATTCTCATAATCCCAGCCATTCGTCTAGTTTGCGATAAGGGTCGCCGTTTTCCGTAGTATAGTAGCTTTTACGCAACTTATTATACCTGGTTCACTTAAGGTAGATTCTTGGATGAGCCCTATGCTTACGAGACGTTTGTTTGGCGGCCGCTGATTGGCTGGTTTATGTTCCGTAGACATAGGTTCACCCAAGAATCTACCTAAAGTGAACCAACTATAGTAGTTTTCTTTTCTGTTTCTCAAGATTATGATAACCCATTCTGGCGACAGATTTATTGCTCAGATTGAGAATGCATGAGGAAGTTGGACAATAAATTGAGAATCAAACTATTTCGAGTTGAATATAGAATTTAGGCCAAAGGCCAAGTGCTGGGACCTATGAGGTCATTCAGTGCTGAAGTGAAAATTAACAGTAAAAGGTTTTAAAGGTGTAACAGAAGGAAACCCTCAAAGTAAGATGAAGATAGAGAATATGAAAGGAGGTACAGTAAAAGGAACAAAAGTGGTTGCAGCTAGGGGCCGAAGGCACTTAAACCCACCTATGGAGGCAATTCCATCGAGATGAAATTTTATAAAAACAAATTCTCTCTCTCTCTCTCTCTCTCTCTTAAAGCAAAAGGATAATTGCTTCATTAGACGTAACAACGTAAACGTTAGGGTAGGTCAGTTCCGATACCTACTTTTTCGTTTGGGCAAAAGATTCAGTAACAAAGGAGAGGCTTTGCTGGTACAGAAGCTTTCATTAACATAAATACGGGATTAGCTCAATTACCGCATTTATATCTGAAAGAGGCAGCGACAGTATATCTTCATTTCCGCCTCATTATGGAGCCACTAAGCCTTTGCCTCCTTAATGAGGGAATGTTTATTTATGGCTTTGTATCAACAGGATTTTCTTCTTTACCCTGCAGGTATTTGGGGGCATTTAGCGTTCCAATAAAATGCATAATGTTAAGGTTCTATTAAGTTTTTTTTTTTTCGGGAAAACCTTGTCGCTTATAAATGAGGCTGTGAAAAAAACGAAAATGAAAGCCTAACAGATCAACCCAAGTTTCTCTAATCACGTAAAAAATAATCAAATAAAATTACTTAATCAAAGATCTGTTTTCACCTCGACTACCTTCTCCTTAACTGCGTCTTTCCACTGAACTTGATACAATAATTTCTCATGTATTGAACAAACTCCCTCGCATATAGGTTCATTTGGATGCAGTTATTGGTCGTAGGCTAAAGAAACTTGACCAAAAGAAACCTGACCCCTGACCAATCCTATTAAGTAACCACCCCGCTCTCTCTCTCTCTGTTTTTTACTCACCTCCTCGGAAAACTAGAACTGTGAATTTGTGTATTAAAAATATAAGTCAAGAGTGTCCGTTTTTGTGAGAATTACCAGTAGCAGTTTTCTGGATATTCCCTTAAACAGTCATTGTCTTTCAGAAAGGGGTGAAATGGAAATCTCTCTCAAACACCCGGACATCCATGAACTTCAATGAGTCACTTTACAACCTCAAGTATTTATATTGAATATATATATTAAAGGCAACGTTTAATATTAATGTCTAATACTGGGTAAGGTATTGCGTAGAGAGAATGCACTTACGCCTTTAAACCAGAAAGCTATTTTCCAGAGTTCCCAGTTCTTCCGTCATAAATTTGAAGTTTAGGACTTATGGAAATGGGAGATAACTAAATCCTGATTTATCTTTCAAAGTAACCAGGACAACGCAGTCCTAGGCCGATGGAGCGAGTTGTATGAAGATCTTACTTCTAATCATGTTCAGACACTGATTTTGCGAGGACTTTTTCCACCTTCAACTTATTACCACATGTTACTTAAACCACCCTTTTTTCTTTAAACACATTATGCTCACTTAAGTCAAATTTGTTGATGCATGTTTGTTTTTACCATATGCACACAACTATGCTAATACTACTTGTTCATGGATTTTTTGAGTAGGGTAAAACAGCTTGTTACCAATTCAATATTTAAACAGGTACACTACCATTACTAAAACTGTTCAGTAATGAATACATAACCTCGTAATCAGCCAGATTTTATTTCTCCCTTTAGGCTTCATTGATACCATTGGCTTTTAACGGTCAAATAAAACATTGAAATTACGACAGCCACTCTATAGCTATTTTCTTTATAAACAGCTCTGTTCACTTAGATTTCTTTCATAGAAACATTTCTAAGAATCAGAATTACCCTAGTAGTCACCACTTTCAAGATATTACAAATAATGTGCTTAAGTTAGATTTTTAGTGTTAAAATCATTAATTTAAACAATCAGTATTAAACAAAATATACTTTTCAAACTCAAACTTAAATATACTTTCCAAACTCAACTGGGATTTAATGACTGCTTAAACTTTCTAGAAACCCAATTCTGAATTATACCAATTACTTTTGATGTAGACCTTTGATGAAGGCAGGAGCGTTCATAATTAAGTATAAATAATTTAAAAAAAAAACTTTATAGGAACGTCAAATAACTTCACATATTTGGACCATCAAATAAAGGATACCGTATAGCGTTAAGGTATACAAAAATGAACACTAGGCCCCTTCCTCACCTCGGTTCTAATACTATTGTGTGGTAAAAACCACAAAATATACGTCCTGGACCACTCTAGTGTCCTGCTTGCATTGCCTTAAAAACAGTTTCAGTAAGCCTATACTGTAAAAATATAAAAAAGTTTTAGAATCCTAAATCCAAATAAATTACTTTTTACATTAAAAAAATGTCAGAAAGACAGTCCAGTTGCTATATATATATCATATATATATATATATATATATATATATATATATATATATATATATATATATATATATATGTATATATATATATATATATATATATATATATATATATATATATATATATATATATATATAGTTCAGTTCACTTATTATATATACATACAATATATATATATATATATATATATATTATATATATATATATATATATATATATATATATAAAGTCATTTGTTGATATATGTTACACAAAATGTGAGACCAAGACAAAATAACTACGTCTCTTTTGACATCGTGCAATCTATTTCACATACCTAAGTATCTTTATTCTCTCGTTCGGTAAATCACTGATTGAACGTTAATGATGCAACGCGTACAAGCTAATCCTATTAAACAATAACGTCATAAAACGCCGAAGCAAGCAGTTAGCGGTCAAGCACCGTCAGATGTTTCATAGTTTTCCACTTTTGACGAAAATCAAGGACGCCGTTTTCGTTCGCGCGGTTTCCAGTTACAGGAGTGTCAACTCCATGGTCCTTGGTCGTGACGTTCACAGCAAAGCGTCTCTGTTGAGTCCGACTCCGCATCAGGGTTGCCGAAATGCAGAATTTTCTGGGTTTATGCAGAATAAAAAACTCTACGGAGGGTGATCTCGCATTTCAGTGCAGACGAAGATTCGTCGTCTTCGTCTATGCAGAAAAATCGCCACTTTCAAGTACTTACATTTTTTAAAATTACTTACAAATTTCGTACATTATTAAATTACAAAATTATTGTAAGCTTGCCTGTTGAAAATATATGTCAAACTGGCTGCGTTTTTTTTTAGCTGAGGAGGACAATATTGCTTTCAATGCTTCGATCATTTGATTGAGGTAATAAAGATATATTCCCAGACTCTTTAATAGCCCAGAAAATGTCTTAAAAAGATCGAAGGCCACACGCGTAATTAAGGAAATTGGAATGATATCACAGGAAGTGATTGTAGCTTTAAATCCAATAAATTTTCATTATATAGATAGAAAAATATTAGCACAGAAAAGCTTATGCAGTAATAGTTCAATATTTCGACAAGACCAAAGGATCCATAGAGACACGATTACTTGAGCTACTATTATAACACAGGCAACAGTGAAGATGAGGGATCAACGGGGCAACATATGTATAATCTTAGTTACCTATTTTAATGAACACCAAATCCCCTTGAAATTTAGTAGGATTTGCAGCAGATGGTGCAAGCAATATAATGAGGGTTAATAATTAAAAAACAAAAACAAAAATAATTCAATGGCAAGTAGACTTAGAAATGCTGCACCTGGTAACACTGTAGTAAGATGTATTTGTCATTCAGCTTATTTATGTGCATCACAAGCTGCAAAAACTCTTCCTCGTGTTAGTGAAGACTTGATTAGAAAGATCTATACCTATTTCTCTCACAGTGTAAGAATTTCAAACATTTTGTTATTTGAAATCACACAAATTACTTCATGTTTCACTTCAAGGTGGCTTTCGCTGCATGAAGCTGTTGCTCGAGTGTTAGAGCAGAGGAATGCCCTCTCTCTCTTTACTTTAGGCTATCAACATCGACGCTGATCTCCGACAGCCTTCAAGATCCTGCTGTCCATTTGTATTATTGATTTATCAATAATTTCTTAATAAAATAACCGCTTTTAATCTAACATTCCAAAAAAAGGACCCTACCATTCACTTACTCTATGACAAATGTAAAGTCCTCTAACTTGATATCTTAGAGATACTATTCACAAAACCATGACAGACTCTAAATGAGACCCATCAAACATGAGGAGCATTTCGTCTCATTACATTCAAGTTACCTTGGTGCAAGTGCAACGCGTAAATTACAAAAACCTCACATCAGGAACAACAGAAAATTAATAGATGATGTCCGTATACGCTGCAGACAATTCATGATAACAGCAGCCGTCCAGATAAGAATGACGTTACCCTTTGACTCGCACTTACTTAGACTGCAATGCATTGTAGTATCCACTGCATTTAGTAAAGATTTTTGATGAAGACTCTATCGTTATCTACATTAGCTTCATAAGTACCTCGGATATACTCAGGGGATCTGCAGAAGTTAGATGATGAATGGCGCAACATTCATAACATCTCTTTCCCTACTGATATAAGACAAAAAAAAATAATCCACAAGATTTTTTCGTTAATTGTCTCATCTAAGAGATGGCTGATGATGGCGATGATTTTTAAAGTTCTTCCAGATTATGTTTTCAACATCTTGGCACTACCGACTTCCAACGCTGATGCAGAGAGGATTTTCTCTAAAGTGAACCTGAATAAAACCAAGACTATAAATAAGCTGCTGACTTCCACTCAGGCAGCGTTGGTGCTCGTATCCGAACAGGTAAAAAGCTGTGGAGAATACCTGAATTTTTTTGATCCTAATCATGTTATGATTAAGGCAATAAAAAGATCCCAAAATTTACCAGATGAGGATACCAACCGAAGTGTAATTCACTGTGTATGTCTTCTGTATTTCTTCGACAGTGCAATAACCCACTAAGTAATGTAGAATGTTTAATGACTGTGCAGTGCAATAGCATACTGTATTGTTACTTTGCAAATAGTATTTATATATATGGTATAAATAAATTAGGAATCCTGTAATTGTTTTGCTTTAGTTCTTAGGTTTGTTTATATATGTATATACGTATATACGTATTTCTTATATATATATATATATATATATATCTATATATATATATAATATATATATATATATACATATATATATAATATATATATATATATATATTATATATATATATATGTGTGTGTGTGTGTGTGTGTGTGTGTGTGTGTGTGTATGTGTGTGTGTGTGTGTCTTAATTACTTTTGTAAATTTACATATAAACGAATTAAAATGTGTATATTTTGTACTCCTAAAAATTTGTATGACGAAGTTAATAAATGTCACATAATAAAAATAATCCGGTGTGCAGGCATCATGAATAACAACCAAGAAACACACCAGAAAGGTTGCAATGGAAAATACATGACAAACTTTTGTTGGTGGGATTCTTTGGTTATTACTCACAGATATTTGAAATGGAGTGGTGTTAAAAATAACAAAGAAATATTTCGGTTATCCCTCTTGTTTAGAAAACAACTGCTTAAGTGTGCCCTTTCACTATTTAAGAAAACGTGCAGAATGCCTCACGCAGAATGAACGGCAACACTGCTCCGCATTCCAGACTGCCAGTTAACAAGTAACTACACTTCGTCAGTGTACTGTCTCGGGTAGCACCGTAGCAGGGATAGTGCTTTGTTGAAGTGCATTAACGATAGGGCAACTGTGGCTGGGTTTAGTGTAGACTTGAGTCTCTACCATTTGAATAGTTCATTCTGTTTCTGTTAGTCTGATGTGTCCTTTAACGTTTGCAGATGCCTACTATGAGATTCAGGGTCTCTGTAACACGGTTTTTTGGACTTTGCTCCTTGTCAAAGCATCGGATGTAGCTGAAAGTTGACATATGTATATTTTACAACCACACAAATTTTGTCAGCATTATCAATAACCTAAACCCGATAGTTTTAATTTTTATAGAGTAAAAATGATCTAGCCGACGCCATGGCTAATGATTACGAGCCAAGAGTTGAAAAACATTCATTACGTAAGCAAGGTAAACAAACACCTTTTGACTAAATGTTGCCCCGCCCATCCACCAGACAGAAATTCCATCGGCTCTGAAACCCAAAGACTTTATGAATGGCGGAATGATACATAGATGTGGGTGGGGTATCAGTGCTAGCGTAGTAATACTACTGTAGCAGTAGTGCCGCAACAGTATAGCAGTAATATACATGAATTAAACGTTTAGGCCAACTGCTGGGATCCTTGAGGATCATTTAGCACTTCTTACAAACACTCGAGAAATTAGTTTTATAGCCAGAAGTTAAATTTTCTAATCCAACAATGCCCTTGGTAGCCTTCAGTGTTATCCTGAATTATAACGAGGCGAAAGTGGGTGGAACCTCATGAAGTCACCATTCTGACGATAATTATTGGTGAAGGTTTAAAGCCAATATACTGGTAGCCCCCCCCCGGCTATTTTTTTTTTTTCAGTAAATAGGTAGATAGCCAATAAATAAAAATTGCTTGACATTGGATATAGCACTTATCAAATCAAGCTTGTCTACTATGTTTTTGATAATTACCAACTATTCCCTACATCTTGTCAATCTGATTGTGACTTATAAAGTAGACTGTAATTTCTTTGAAAACTTTATTTTGGGAGTTAGACTAATAATCGAAGTGTTTTTGTATTAACATATTTTGTTGGTTTGTTCATTATGACAATTATCAGTGGAGAGGTTCCAGAGTTCTTAAAGGTGTACTGCTTTGCTTGTATTTAAATTTGTATGTCATTGTTGCCAGAGGTTTAGCCTTAGTTATGTATAGCCAATCATCCATCGAGAAAGAAGGAAGAAATGTTGTCATAAGTTACGTAACGAGTGCGTTCGAAACCTTTTCTCTGAGTGAGTTGGCCCGTCTTCAAAAAAGTCACTTTTACATTACAAGTACCAAATTTATTCAACCTACGTAGTGCAGAATACACTCAAAATTTATGTGTTGATATAATATGTATTCTGAATAAGCGTTATATTTATGAAATGCATCGATAAAAAGTTATTGCGAAAAAACCGTGTTACAGAGGCCCTGAATCTCATAGTAGTTTCACTTAGTTTGTGTGTAGATGTTTTAAATATAGGAAATTTTTTTCATGAGTTTCTCTTAATAACTCTTATTTACCTAAATGTAATGGTGTTTTGAACAGGCTTTATCTTCGTAGTTAATTATTTAAGCTGATCAACTCAGTTGAATTGACTGTACTTTTATGCTTATATTTTTGCTTTTTTTAAAACTTTATTTCATGTATAGACATAAGCCGTTAGGATGTATTTCATAAGATTAATTCCTTTTGTGGAAAAGTTTTAATTTTAAATTTCACTCTTTAATATTTTTAATATTGTGTATAGCTTAAGTACTCTTATTGCTTATGGTTAAATCTTGTATAGGTTAAGTAATCATATAGCATATGGTTCTGTTTTACTCACATTATATAAGTAAGCCATTGATTTGTCTTTTAATTTATTTTAAGTATCAGATCTCCGTTCCAAATAGGCTTTTGTATATCTTAAGTAATCGCTTTGCACTATGGTTCTATTTTACGCTCGGAGATTATATAACTCTTGTAAGCCATTGATCATTTATTTATTTATTTTTTTTAGGATCAGATCTCTGATCCAAATAGGCTAGTGTTCAGTCCATTGAAAAAAATTATATTTTAAAGTTTTTTATTTTGCAATTGCAATTACATATTAGTTGCAAAGATATGACTCGTTGCAGTGGAAATTCATTTACTGTTCTCAAGAGAACTTAATGTTTCCAGGTTTCGTGATCTCGCTCACTTCGTGAACCAGACCAAAACACAAGTCAAAACTCTCTTCAAAAATGTATTCTTCGACTTAACAAATTTGACTTCAAGTAAACCGGGTGTGGTGTGCAATATAGTGTACAAGTAAAGTTAATTTTTTTTACCTCCACCCCTGCAGGGGCGGTGCCCCTGTAGGGGTGGAGGCCCCTCCCATGCCCTGTTCCATAGGTCTTTATGACCTATGGACAGGTGCATGGGAGGTTTGGGGGGCGGGGCAAACTTTTTTCATTTAAAGTGTTGAGTTTCCTGTGAATAGTAATTTTAGTGGTTAACGGTCCTACTAGTTTTTCTTTTCGTACATTTTAGAAGTTTATTTTATAGGAGTTTTTGAGGTTTTAATAGCTCTTAAACAATATTGGTTGTTTCCCAATGAGATGCTAGGTAAGTTGATGTCAGGGAATAAATACTAAATTTCAATGTCAGGGAATAAATACTAAATTTCAATGTCAGGGAATAAATAAACTAAATTTCAAGTCCGGGGATAAACTAAATTTCAATGTCGGGAAGATAACTAAAATTTCAATGTCGGGAATAAAATACTAAATTTCATGTCAGGGGAATAAATACTAAATTTCAATGTCCGGGAATAAATACTAAATTTCAATATCAGGGAATAAATACTAAATTTCAATGTCCGGGATTGAATACTAAATTTCAATGTCCGGGATTGAATACTAAATTTCAATGTCCGGGATTGAATACTAAATTTCAATGTCCGGGATTGAATACTAAATTTCAATGTCCGGGAATGAATACTAAATTTCAATGTCGGAATGAATACTAAATTCAATGTCCGGGAATGAATACTAAATTTCAATGTCCGGGAATGAATACTAAATTTCAATGTCCGGGAATGAATACTAAATTTCAATGTCCGGGAATGAATACTAAATTTCAATGTCCGGGAATGAATACTAAATTTCAATGTCCGGGAATGAATACTAAATTTCAATGTCCGGGAATGAATACTAAATTTCAATGTCCGGGAATGAATACTAAATTTCAAGTCCGGTACCGGAATGAATACTAAAATTCAATGTCCGGGATTAACGAATACTAAATTTCAATGTCCGGGGAATGAATACTAAATTTCAATGTCCGGGAATGAATACTAAATTTCAATGTCCGGGAATGAATACTAAACTTAACCATTTGCTATTTTTCATTTTGAATTTAAAAAACTTAAATTTTCAGTAACTTCCCCTTACATTCACGTCTGGCATTTGAATTCTATAACTTAAATGGACGTTAGCTAATATCTTTATTTAAGTTTAGCTTTATTATTCTTTGTTTTATTGTTATTCTTTGTTTTAATAAGGTTTTAAGTTAAACTTCTAATGGCGGTGTTTTGAATCTTAAATGTTTTGAAAACTTAAATTTTATTTGTTCTTAGTTCATTTGTTCATAGTTAATTTAAGTTAAAATGTGCGTTAGTTAAAATGTACGTTAGTTAAAATTTATCTTAAATGAATTTAGTTTGGTAATTCATTGTTTTAATAAGTATTTTCAAGTTTTAAATTTTACTTCTAATGATTTGAACTTCATTCATAGTTAAAAATCTGTTTCAATTTGAATCTTGAACATAAGTGATAAATTAGTCATATTAATGTGAACAGTATAAAGAGCAGGCCTATATTTTTACTTGATACGAAAGACAGGCCTATGGTATGATACAATGAATAGACATAGCCTACCAATAATGAGGTAAACATTGATAGTTATTTAACAAATCAATTCCAGAAACTAAGACGATGCTATGACTTGAGTTCAAATAAGCCTTGTATAAGTTTACTCATTTAATCTTGACAGTTTTGAAAAGTTAAACTATCGTTCCTAAGGTGACTTCACTTGCTATCAGTTTAGGGCACTTCTGGCCCCTTTGTTTAATTCTGAATTGTGGAAACTTTGATCTATTGCGAGGGTTTAATTTCATCTTAAATTTAATCTTTAATAAACCTTATTTACAGACTTCATTTAGAATTTTTTATTTGTTGAAAGTATTTCTGCCCCACATTTTTGTTTTTCAGGATTTTCCTCCGAACAGTTACTTGATGCAACGGAAGAGGTGACTGTTGGTAAAAAAAACCCCCAGTGTTGGTTGCTTTTACGTCGCTATAGTTTTTTTTTAAACTAGGTGAGATTGGAGCCTGCCATTAGTGATGTCCTTAGATTGTCGAATGTTGTACTGTCTTCATGGTTCAAAAGTAATAGTATGATAAATCATCAGCCTTTGTAAACTAGTCTTATTTTCTTACATTAAAATCCAACCAAACTTTTAAATACTGTTTTAAGCTATAACCTGGACCAGTAAGGAAAATTTTCATATCTCAAATCCGGGTTTTTTAATTTCAAAAATAGTGAAATTCTTTAGCTCTGTTGTGTGCGCCAATAATTGGTATCAAGAAAGTATTTAGTTCTAATTTTTATTTGGGACACCTGTTAACTTGTTGAGTCGAAATTGATGGTATAGCATTCTTATGTTATGATTCATATGTTATTTACTATTCAAATTAAATTTGAGTCGAAATTGATGGTATAGCATTCTTATGTTATGATTCTTATGTTATTTACTATTCAAATTAAATTTAGTTTCAATCTAAATGTATCAGTGTCGCTGTAAAGGAGAAATAAGAGAGTTTGTAAACATATTTTGTGATTGTTAAGTTAATAAAAATTTGGTTTTACTAGCTGTTCAGCTAGTGAAAGTTTTTTTAGAAGTTTCAGATAAATTAAGACTTATGATTTCTGGTATATAGTCCACTGAGAAATCTGTTTTGAAAGATGATCACTGGCAAGAAACTAATTTTTCCCGTCAAAAAATGCTTAATAATAATTGCTCACAAGAGCTTACGGGTGGGTTTTGTGAAATAAATACTAAATTGAATGTGTATCTGTATGTATACCAAAATAATTCGCCATTTACCAGCTGGAAACTTCTCTTAAAACAGAAAATATGAAGTACAAAATTGCTCTTTGATATTGAAACAAAATTCAGTTTCCCCAAAATAAGTTAGAAACTGTACTCCACTCGGGTTATGCTGCGGTAATTAAAACCTATGTAGACACGAGATTGTCTATCAGCATCGCCCTCACCCCAAGCCTTTAAAAACTGTATTGAGGCAAGTAATTTAGAGGAGCAAATGGTGGTACACAAGGCAAATAGATTATATCTTGGTAAATTGTTCGCAACTTAGGGCTGTAACATAAGTAAATTGTTTTAAATCTTGGGAAATAGTTAATACTTAACGGCTAAAGGGAAAATTTTTCCTAAATCCCAGAAGTTAACACCATTAATGTTAACTAACAAGAAATGAAAAAAAAAAAAGAAAAAAGTTAGGTATATACGAATACTTCATACCAAACCAACTCACCCTAGCGTATTATAAATGTCGGGTTGAAGACTATTGTCAGATTTATTGAGGTTTGACCCAAATGTTTGACCCAGATGTTAACTTATTTTCACAAACTTAACCATGAGTGCCATCTCTATGTATGGTAAGATTACCTTCCTTGGCTCCAACCTACATATCTTAGAATATTCATTTTCCTTGGATATATCTCGAAAATGCTTTTGAGTAAGGCAAACTAGACATACAGATTGATACAGTACACTGGGTTTTGTTAACATAGATAAGTTGATGGAATCCTGGAATGGTTGAAAAATTGTTTCACTCGTATGAATTTGAAACATAATTTGGTTGTTAATTTCAATCACTTAAGCAAAAATACATTACCGAATTATCTTTTATTGTGGAAAAGCATGAGGGTAGGTGTCGGCGTTTGCAGATCTAGAATTTTAGTAGGTTATGAGAAACATTATGATAGAGATGATGAAAGCTGGATGAACAGGAAAAAATAAGAAAATTGGATTTATATCATTCAGGGTTAGAAAGAACCAGAACATAAATGGAGACTACAGACAAGAAAGGGTAATTCAGGCAATAACTGCTCACGGACTGCAAGGGACGGTCCCCCGAATACGCTGAACTCTGGGGATTGGGGCGTCACATGTATATCGCCGTGCTTCGTACTAGCCCCTGTGGATTAATTAGTTCATCCCCCGTAAATAAGTCTTAATAAGCAACTTAAATACTATAGGAAACTAATTTACTACCTAGATCTACCCAGGAACGCAGGATCACAAATCGGTCCTTAACAGATTGATATAAAATATTAAAAGTTATGAAAATAGAACTCACCTGAAAGATGTAGCCTACCTTCCATAGAAAAATAAATTTGGATACGTTACAGGTGCGTGTACTATATGACCATGCAATCAGGAAATTTCAATAGTTCTTGTGGTGTTATCAGTTATGGACAACATTAAATACAGTCATTTGATCGTGGATGAGGTTAGCATCAGAAAAATTAAAAGTTTAAAAAATTCCGTTAATTAAACTTAAGCTGCGTTTTCTTCTATGATACTTTATGCCTTTTCAAAGCGAATGGTTTTATGCCTTTTCAAAGAGAGAGAGAGAGAGAGAGAGAGAGAGGGAGGGAGGTTCTGATTTATACTATGACGATACTCCTGTCAGCCACGTGGGGTATCAATTGCTTATTATAAAGGCTTCAGAGAAAGTGGATCTTGTGAAACCCATCATGTAGTCAAAGATTTCTTCTTCTACCTATAAATAACTTTACATAGGATGTTTTTAAGGTACCTGATAATAAAGTCAAAAGGAAATTACAATTTTGGCCAGGAAAAAAAATCGTCATTTATTCATGGTATGGTTATCGCTAATGAAGTCACAGGGGAGGAAATTCACAATCATTTTTTGGAGTTTATCATCTTTTTTATTTACAGGTTTTTGTTTGTTTACAATAAAATCTTCAACGAGCTCGTACTAAACCTGCCGCACATGTGGATACATACCGGGTTAAAACCCATAGGGATCACTATCTATGGTTTTATTTCATTTGTGACCTTTTTATTCGGACATTTTTTTTCTTGCGAATTTTTGTTCAGCGACTATATATATATATATATATATATATATATATATATATATATATATATATATATATATATATATATAATATATATATATATATATATATTATATATATGATATATATATATATATATATATGTATATATATATATATACTTAGATATCATCTACATCCCCAGTGGCAGTCTCAAAACAATCATCACTAATTCCCATGTAGGGGGTCAGTGCCGTCAGCGCACCACATTCGGTGCAATGTAGGCATTACTTAAGGGTCTTTGCAGCGTCCGTTCGGCTTCTAGCTGCAACTACTTTAATTCCTTTTACTGTACTTCCTTTCATATTCTCTTTCTTCCATCTCACTGTCCTCCCTCTCCAAAGAATTGTTTCATAGTGCAACTGGTTTGAGGTTTTCCTCCTGTAACACCTTTCACTGTCAATTTCGTTTCAGCGCTGAATGGCCTTATTTGCCCCAGTGCTTGGCATAATGCCAGAAATCTGTAAAAGTAAGAAAACAATCATCACAGGAACTTCCAACATATAGTACTAATATTGTGGCTCACGGTTAACTCCTTCCCTACGAAGAGTAATAACAATTATTAATGATGTTTGTAATAAGGCGCCTCTGATATTTAGTCAGTCGTGGAATGTAATCCATGGAAAGCCTGTTTGAAGCTAAAATTTTCCATATAAATATATATACACAGAGGAGGGGAATCATAATTAATAAGTAGTTCGTAGCCTCACAGGCTTCAATCACCGACACGAGAAAGTAACGACGTTTAATTATAATACCTTAAACCATCCTGCTAATCAAGGGATGGTTCGAGTTCTCGTGTCTAGCTGTTCAAGTCTGTGAGACGACGAACTACTTGTTAATTATGATACCCTTTTGATATGTATGCATATATATATTATATATATATATATATATATATATATATATATATATATATATATATATATATATATATAGGGTCTAGGACTTTTCGTCAAAACACTTTCGTCTAAAGCACATTAGTCTAAGGCACTTTGGTCTAGAAGCACTTTAGTCTAAAAGTACATTCGTCTAAGGCGCTTTGGTCTAAAAGCACTTTGGTCTAAAATCACATTCATCTAAGGCACTTTGGTCTAAAAGCACTTTGGTCTAAAAAGCACATTCATCTAAGGCACTTTTGGTCTAAAAGCACTTTGGTCTAATATACATGAAATATATAAAAAAGAAAAAAGGTAAAATAAAGACAAGTAAAAATTAAGAGACTTTATTAAAATATAAATTTATAAAGTTAAAGATAAAATTATAGCTATTTCTACAAAAAAAAAAAAAAAAAAAAAAAAAAAAAAATGAAAATGTAAATAACAGACAGTATTTAGAAAGAACCCAAATTATATGCAATGCTTCTGAGGTAATCTTCCACTGAACGATTCTGGTAATCGGCAATAACATTGTAAATTCTTTTTTCTCTTCTTGCTACGTTGGTATTTTTTTTCTTTGGGCTTGCTCCTACGGTAAGTTGAGATATTCTTGTTTTGATGATTTGTTCTTCTCTTCTTAGAGCATCCAGAACATTATATGAATTTGAATGAGCTCTAACTAATACACTAAAT
>NC_087206.1:73556621-73566621 GCF_015104395.2 Macrobrachium nipponense
AGTCCCTTTTCGTCTAGGACACGGACACCTTTTCAACGGGACATTACACTCACCTGCCCCCCCCCCCCCCTCAAATCAGGAAACCACAAAAAAAGAACCTTTTATTTTCATCTTTCTGACATCAGACTCTACAAGTTTTTCACTTTCGTTTTTAGTTCAGTGGCCGGAACATTTTTCGTGCAATATTGAAAAATTTGATAAATTCTGTCGCTGACAACGATCGTTTTAACTTGAATGACACTGATGAAATAATACTGGTACTGATGAAAATCGTAAATTTCCTTTTGAGATTCGTGATCTGAATGATCATCTCCTTCACGACTGTCTCTTCCCCATTTCATTTTTATTTTTTTTGCGCAATATTGAAAAAATGGAGAAATTCTCTCCCTGGCAACGATCGTTTTAACTTGAATGACACTGAAATGATACTGATACTGATGGAAAGCATAGATTTCCTTTTGTGATTTGTGATCTGAATGGATATCTTAATGATAAATCCATCACCACTGTTTCGTCCTCATTTCATTTCGTCAGATAAGAAGAAAATGAAAGCTTTATGCAGAGGAAGACCCTATTGCATTTCAGATTACTCTGATATGGAGAGGGATGTATATAATTCAAATGACAATTTTTGTCAAATAAGGCAAGCCCCTTTTTTTTTGGGGGGGGGGGGGGGGGGGGGGGGCGGTGGGTCAAATAGACCAAGCCCTTATTTTTGGTCAAATTCACCAAATATTTTTTTTTTATTATTATTAAATAGACCAAACCCTTTTATTTTTTTGGTCAAATAGACCAAATCTTTTTTTTGGTCAAGTAGACCAAACTTGTCAAGTAGACCAAATCTTTTTCTTTTCTTTTGTCAAATAGACCAAACTTTTTTTTTTTTTTGTGTCAAATAGACCAAACCCTTTGGGGGTGGGGGGTGTTGGCAAATAGACCAAAATAGCTATCGTAACTCAATTCAAGTTGCTATGGATACCTTCAAATGATGCTTTACGTGAGTTGAAATCTAAAAATTATGGTTATTCTTGTTTTATATTGCTATTAAATCTCCCGTCTTTCGTGTATAAATGAGATAAAGTACCATTAATAAAAGTGAATTGATTGGCCTCCAATATAAGGTCGATAGGAAAAAAAAAAAAAAAAAAAACAGTGAAAAACGCATCTAGTTGTCCGTCTGCCACGGTCCATGAAACTCATCCACTGTCCGGTGGTGGCATATGTTATTGATACCTATAGCGCTGCCAAATGTACGATTATGGCTAACTTTAACCATAAATAAAATAAAAAGAAACTGCTGAGTCTAGAAGGCTGCAATTTAGTATGTTTATCATCCACCCTTCAGTCATCTGACATACCAAATTGCAGCCTTCTAGACTCAGTAATTTTATTTTTTATTTTTTTTTATTTTATTTAAGGTTAAAGTTAGCCATAATCGTAATTTTGGCAGCACTGTAGGTACCAAACAACCACCGGATAGAGGATGAGTTCCATGGATCGTGGGCCCATTAGTTGTTTTAAGATCCGAGAGTGGGCGGACGGACGGACAAAGCCGCCAAATGCTTCGCAGATGCTGCTCAGTGTTTCCAGACCGTCAGGAAATGGGTCCCAGATCTTTCTTTCTCTCCTTCTGTTCTCCTGAGGATATGCTTATAGTTCCATCGTCTTGGACGATGATCTCCAGTGACACGTCCACGTTTTCCTGACACATCCATTACAGGAAGCTGACCTTTTCTCGACTTGATAGATTCTGCCTCTTCTGTCTCTTGCAGAGAGAGAGTCGGTTTTATCCTGCGTCAGAGGTTCCCATTTTTAAGTCTTTGTATAGTCCTATAACTCTCTTAGCATATCTGTTTAAAGGATTCATACCGAGTCTTTTTATCGGCTTTGGGACAGTCGCTTTTCATCTCGTTTTTACCTTTATTTCATAAAAAGAATTTTAAGTTTGATTAGATGACATTTAAGGTACAAATGACTTCTGTCTTTTATTGGACTGTTTTGTTTATAGTCGCTTGTTTTTTGGTCCAGTAAATCATCGTTATGATCTTTTCCCTTTTTGCAAGTTTATTCATTAACGTTCGTTACCTTCTATCATAGTTTTAATTCAGTAATTTTTCTCGACTTTTTTTTTTATGACGTTTGCCCACCCGTTAATTTTAAATCTTTATTTCTGATAGCTTTTGCTCTTTCTTTTATTTCAGAAATATTTTCATAATCTAGTCGTTCCTCTTCATTTGTTGGTGTTTATGCTTAAATGGATAAATGAACTCAGCTTGGTAGATATATGCGCATTCGTAGTATCATCAAGAACTCTTAAATTATTGATTTCTTTTTGCGCGTATGCACGCAATGCACACACACACACACACACCACACACACACACACACACACCACACACATATATATATATATATATATATATATAATATATATATATATTGTATATATATATCTATATATATATATATATATATATATATTATATATATATATATGTGTGTGTGTGTGTGTAATAATGTGTGTGTGTGTGTGTACGTGTTACGTGTACGTGTACGTATATATACCTATAAAAGTGTGTGTGTTTGTGTAAAGTATGTGGGGTCATGAATAAATATGCCAATTATATTCCATGCAGATATTCAGATGGAACGTGATAATCACTTCCTGTTCTCACCCTTTAGATAGCAGAGAGAGAGAGAGAGAGAGAGAGAGAGAGAGAGAAGAGCAGAGTAGGATGAGGATGTTAGATTCACTTTGGACATAAATCCAGCGAATTGGTTCCTCGAATTCCCTCCCTTCTGTTCTCAAGGGATAACCCTTGTCCAGACCCTTCGGGGCAATCAGAGATTTTCGTCCCATCTGTCAACAACCAAATCCAGATGAGCCATAGTTTCAAGGGTTTGTCTGTAGTACTACAGACACACACACACACACACAGACACACACATATACGTACACACGCACACACTCACACACACAAAAAAAAATACACACTCACACACACACGTATCTGCAAACAATGTTCAAATAATTTCATATCATATTCCAGAATACATGCATAATTGCCATTTGGAAAGGGAATTAACGCATGAACTTCCCCTTCAAACGTTCTATTGTGTAATACATTTAGTCTGTCAGTTGCAAGATGATGCTGTTATGATGGAAAGTATTAACTTTGTGCTATGAAAAGTTATTATCAAAACTACTGACTGGTCTAGGGAATAGTAGTAGTTTGCTGATATCAGTACAGTTAATTGTTGATAAAACGGAAAGCTTGTGGATATATATATATATATATATATATATATATATATATATATATATATATATATATATATATATATAATCAAGTGCTGTTTCGTGCTTACATTATTCTTGACCCTTCTTGCATCCCAAGACTATTTTTCTTCCAACCTGCTTGGTGTGGGAATTACGGAATTCTTCTGGTATTCTAACGTTAACTGGGTGCATGTATGTAAGTCATGTTCTTATACCTGTCAGAGAAGAATATTATTCGTTGAGTGGAGAAATGAAAAACTATTTTTTTTTTTTGATCGTGAGAGCCAATAAATCTAAAAAAAAAAAATTTCTTTTAACTCGGTTATGCTTCGAAACACTTGTCTATGAAATGAAAAAACTGTCTATGAAACAGACGATGCAAAAAAAAAGAGAGAGAGAGAGAGAGAGAGAGAGAGAGAGAGAGAGAGTTTGAGACGAGAGAGAGAGAGAGAGAGAGAGAGATTGAGAGAGTTGATTTATGGACGAAGAAAGACTGGTCAGGGCGATGGGATGGATTCGTTGCAGACTAATGTTGTGAGCACATGTGGATTATATGTCGAGGAACTGCTCCTTGTCCTGTGAATCATTTGCTGGTATATATATATATATATATATATATATATATATATATATATATATATATATATATATATATATATATATATATCTATTAAGTGGGATTTGTGAGCTTATCTCATATATTAGTGAAGATTAATGTCATCAAGACCATAACTAATTGTTTCTTGTTCCCTTCTCCAGTCTCAATAGTCGAGAATTTATTTAGTTTTTGAGAAGTCGGGTTCATGCAAGCTTATGGTTTTCAGGGTTAAATGTATTACTAAAAATTACATTTTTATCGACGTTTCATAAGGTGACTTTCCTCATTTGGATGATTCAAGCTTTGCGTTGTCATCACTCGTCCATTTTTGAAAACTGGTTGTCTGGTTTTGGCTGCAAATTTCGAATTTCTCTCCCAAAAATAAAACAAAAAATAAAATTATTGGAATTACGAACCATAAAAAAATCCTTGTCCTTCTCTCTACGTGATCTTTGCCTTTTCTCATCGATGCCAATTTTCTTGCTCTCTCTCTCTCTCTCTCTCTGATAGGCTTCCTCATTAGAAGAAGTAATTGAGTCACCCATTGTAGATACCCGGAAACTGCTGCAATAAGTCTTCCGTAATATAGCTTCCAAAAGGTTAGTGTCTGTTAGTTCAGACTATTGAAGGTATTCATTCTCCCACAATGATGTTTGGACCTTTCTCGTTTTGGCGAAATATTAACATTGTGACCAAACGATGTTTGTATATGCCCTCAAAAATGCATGTTTTATCACTGATGTTCATTTTCACATCTCTGGGTCATAATGTAACTTAAAATTTTCACTATTCAAATTTTCAGCCACGCGTTTTTTACCTCCTTTTTGTGATTTATAACTTACGATAAAAATTTTGCTTATATCGGACTACACCCGGGTATCTATGTTGTTAATTATTTGTTGATATCTTATTTATCAACGTATCACATTCCCATATTTGTAATTAACAAGAGCTATTCTTGCAAGATATGCATTCTGTCGTAAGATTAGTTAAAAGGTTAATAAATATTACAAATTTGATTACAATATCTCTCGCCAAAGTTGTTGGAATTGTGTAATTTTTTCAAGGACTTAATCACAATCTCCTTTTTTTTAATTTTTTTTTTTTATTTATCTAGTGTTTTAACTTGTCATTTTGACTTGATGTAGATTTATTGTTGGAGGATTGTAAACGAATTTTAAGTTATGTCAGGAATTCGTTTGTATTCGATGTTGTTGGCCCTCTTAGTTTTTATTCATTTGAGAGGTGAAATTTTCGATTTAAAATTTTTTTTTCTTTTTGAGTAGTCCCCATTCTAAAAGCTGAAAGCTAAAGGATGAATTTTTGCAATATTTCACAATAGTTTTATCTTGACCGTTCTATGATTATATACTGTTCCCTTAATGAAAGAATGGTGCCAGAGAATAATTGAATGTGTAGCAGCATATGAGTGAGAAATTCCTTCAATCACGGTGGATGACTCCACATGTAATACTAAGGGAATTTTATCTTTACTCAAGGTTAACTAGAGTAACTAATCACTCCTTGCAATTCGTTATAGTTATGTAGTACTACGTTATTTACAAGAGCAATAACACGGAATGAACGTTTTCTCCTCTTTAGAACAAAGTTCTGGCCCCTAGATTAATCTGTATTCACTTCAGTTGTATTTTACAGCCAAGTGTATATTACGCAGTCATTTTAATTCACAACCGCTGGAGTTAATGAGTATCATTTGCATATATTTCTCCGTGGAAATTCACTGCACGAGGTCTGTTGTATTTAGGATTTCAGTGTTTCCATTTTATCTAAATATTAGTCTTCAATATTTTTACGCAGTAACTATTGAGAGGGAAAAAATGTATATTTATATAGCCCTAAATCCACGGGAATATAGATAAATTAGTCACTGCTTGGATCTTTGTGAATGCAGACATTCTCGTCCTTAATGATGCAGATTTGGGTAGTGTCTCCTAATTCCATCTTACATTTTCAATATCATTCTACGTGATCATTATCGCTTACTCGAGAAGTAAGCCTACAAACTACTTTATTGTTGTTGTTGTTCTTGCATTTGTTGTTCTTGTTGGGGGGCGTTATGCTGTCCAGCCGCTCCAAGAAAACAACCAATTAATGCCCAATAGTTAGCAATGTCTGATTGTCGCCAAGCGGAGACTATTCTGGGAATAGGAGTCCATAATGCCCAATAATTAGCAATGTCTGACTGCCACAAAAAAGAGAATATTCTGGTAGATTAACGTCATGAATGGGAGTCCGTGGAAAGAGTATTCCTGACCTTTGCTCCAAGGATTCCTCGTCCGAAGTTATCCAGCTGAGTCGGCAGAGGCAGAAACCCGTAAATTTTCCCCTTGAATCTGAGGCAGAATCTCAAAGTGCTTCAAAGCGTTCAGTTTATTTTGATGCGAATGCATGATGGCTCTCGCTTTTACCCATATTAAGCTCTCTCGAATCTCGACCTGGGAATGTTGCCGTTAACGAGATACTGGAACTTTGACAATTTTGTTTTGTCAGTACCATGGCTGGGCATCTTACTGAATTACTGTCTTGCATTGCTGTTTTTTTTTTTTTTTTCCTGTGCATTGCTGTTTTTTTTTTTTTTTTTTTTTCTTTTTTTTTGCATATTACTGAATTACTGTCTTGTATTGCTGTTTTTTTCTGGGCATCTTCCTGAATTACTGTCTTATAGTGCTGTATAGTTTTATTTGTTTGTTGACGCGTCATTGACTTCTAAAATTATGTATTTTTGGTTCCTCTAAGGAAAATCTTAAATTGCTACTCGCAAAGAGAAATCTGTTATGTTATCGTAAACAGTAACTAGAAGAGTCTACACGTTTGTAAAGATGAAAGGAAACGTATTTCATTGCTGTTCCGTGCATTGCTCAATTTCTCTAATACTAAAGCATACACATACCCGGAAAGCAGCAGAGATCCTGTAATACTTTAGTTTTATAAGCTGAATGAATTCAGACCATCAACATTTGTTCAAAGTATTAAACTTAACAGTGATATACATAAAAGCATACCCAAGTCTACGTTCTCTCCCCCCTCGTGCTTTTTGTTCCTTTTTCCTTCCTAACGTATTATTGTAATCGGGAGGAGAGACAATACTTTTGTTCTGTTAATGTAAATTATTATTGGTCATCTGCAGAGCGAATGGCATTCAATGTGTGAAGGTACCTAGAAAATTGATGGATATGCGACTGCTTCCTGTCTCGACTTCGGATTTTTGTTTTAGTTTTCCTTTGTTTTCCCTTTATCTTGCCTTCCGTACCTCCAGTTCTGTTTAAGTGATGGATTCTAGGATTGGCTCAATGTTGCATAATATTCCTGCCTCCCGTTGCTTTCTTGCGGACAGAAGGACGCGAAATTCCCTCTATTCCTTTAGATAAAGAAATAACTGTTAATTATTCCAAGTGAAAAACAATGTTTCATTATTACTTTGTTATTTACTTCAATTACTTTCTGCTGAACTACAGAAAAGTAGCGGTAAAAATCTCTTGCTTTGGAATATCATGTATCCAAAATAAATTGTCTAAAACATTTCCTCTCATGAACTATGCCACATAGCGAGTTGAATTTTTCAAAAGCAACAAGTGATAATTGCTTCCTTTTATAGCATCGTTAAACCGTAACTACTAAGAACTGTGATATAGTTTTGCATAAGTTAAGTATACCTTAGTTTAATTAGACCACTGAGCTGATGAACAGCTCTCCTAGGGCTGGGCCAAAGGATTAGATATTTACATGGCTAGGAACCAATTGGTTACCTAGAAACGGGACCTACAGCTTATCGTGGGATCCGAAACACATTATATCGAGAAAAATAATTTCTAATCACCAGGAAACAAATTCACCTCTGATTCCACGCTGGCAGAGCGGGGAATCGAACTCTGGACTACCGAATCGATAAGCGACCACGTAAACCACTCGTCCAACGAGGGACTAGATATCGTTTTCCAAACTAAAAATGAAAATAAAAAACTCTTTGAAGAGAAGAAAGAGTATGTCCGGGAACACCTTTTTCGAAAAACAAATATGATAAATAAAGTCACCCGTAGAAGGGAATAAATAGTAATGACGGCATAGTGCTATGAACATTGACATATTCATAAAACCATTTATGTTATCGTTTGCACTTATTTACCGTAATCGTGGTATTCCTGTTTTTCTGACGTACTTCAGTATTTTGCTCTCTACGATTAACCTTGGGATGACCCCAAACTCCCTATGATTAATTGGCCAATATGGTTCCATACCCCCTTGGCTTAAGTTCAACATAAGTCCTATTTGTGGACAATATAACTTAAAATATACTTAGTTTAATACATACTTTAGGTATGAATAGCTAGGAATAGAGCATACAAGAAAATCAAAAGCATTTATAGACATATAGACATATAGTTATTTATTTCCAAACTGTACCCCTGTATATATTGACACATTAAAATAAAATATGTATACACAAATATCCAGAGGTCAAGTACCATACCCCCCAACATGCAGTTCTCATACCTTCAGGGGATATGGATACCCTCCGTTAAGAACCCCTGCTCTATCCAATGAGAACATTAGACCCTTCAATATTCAGCGGTAGATTGGCAGTGTCAGGCATGATGGATGAAAAAGAAACTTCTAAATTATTCTAAATGATCTGCAAGTACATTGGTATGATTCTGTCATAATACAACAATGCATCTGATTCAGCAATGACCAGCTGTTACTGGTAATCTTAAAATTACTGTTTATTTTTGTGTACAAATACGTTGAGATATGATACTTTCAATTTCAATTGTTTTATCGGCAATTGTTCACAACTCCCGAACTGATTCTCTCAAATGACACTATTTGTCAGTTTTTGTTTCAAAAGGGAGGTATTCTATCGGAGTCTTTATTGATGCAGCCATCAATTATTAATGAACACTGATTATTATGCTAGATTTTTTTTTTTCATAGAATATAGAGCGGACGCATTCGTCCCCTGAGATTAGCTATCAAGTCAATACTTCAGAAATGAGACGATTCCTTTACCTGTCCTGATTATGTCAGCTTGGTTAAAGTAAATGATTATAATATCCTGATCCCCGTAGGGAGGTAGTGCCGTCAGTGCACCTGGTGCGGTGCAATGTAGGCATTACTCAAGGTGCTATGCAGCGGGCCTTCCTTAGGCCCCTAGCTGCAACCCCTTCCGTCCCTTTTACTGCACCTCCTTTCATAGTCTTCTTCCATCTCACTTTCCACCCCATTCTGTCAACTGATTCATAGTGCAACTGCTTTGAGGTTTTCCTCCTGATAAACTTTTCAAACCTTTTACTGTCAATTTACGTTTCAGTGCTGAATGACCTCACAGGTCTCAGTGCATGGCATGTGGTCTGTTGTCTATATTCAATCAGTAAATCAAACAATAATATCCTGCTGCCGTTTCAAAAAAAAACATACATTTTAACTTAAATTCTTGAACGCCGGAGAATTGACTCATTTTTTACAACACAAAACCAACCAAGCGAGACCTCAACACTTGGTCTGCGCGGTCTAACTGACCCTGTTTTCATTGTTCATTACCTCTGCTCTATATAGCGTTACGAGGACGACCGAAGACATTCGTCCAGTCTCGCCGTAACTTTCTGAAATAATTTCCCGGTTTATTTAAGTTCAAAAGGCTCGGCGAGCGGCATCAGAAAGCACAGATCCCCTCCACAAACATTTGCAATCTAAGCAATGTTCCCGAGAGGCGGCAGGGAAAGCGTTGGTGGGAATTTCTGTTGATAAAATTACATTCCTACTATTTTCCTCGTGTGACCTTCGCCTTTGTGTATATACGGTTTTCACCAGCCGTCCGTTCAGCTTCGGGGCGGCGGAAGGGATTTAGAACTGCGTTAATGCTTTGATAATCGTTAATCGTGTATCGCAATGCATCGTTTACTTCAATCTGAGAGCTCAAATTGTCTAACTTTGGCTGACCATAATTGTTTATCCTAAATCTCTGGTCTTATTCCAACTCTGATTCTTTACTACATGAGAGGTGCCTCTCATATATCTATATCTATATATATATATATATATATATATATATATATATATATATATATATATATATATAATATATATATATATATATGCAGAAG
>NC_087206.1:73574121-73586621 GCF_015104395.2 Macrobrachium nipponense
AAGTAATCAGATACCCAATATGATTACTTGGCAGTCACGAGAATAACCTGATAATACTTTTCTCGCTGTAGGTGTTTGTCTTCCATAGTATGAAATGATTTTGCTGCTTATTTTAAGAGTAACAGCTCTCCTAGGGCTGGCCCGAAGGAATAGTTTTTTTTTTTTTTTGGCGTGGCTAGGAACCAATTGGTTACTTAGCAACGGGACCTACAACATATTGTGGGATCCGAACCACATTATATCCAGAGATGAACTTCAAATCATTAGAAATAAATTCCTCTCGTTCCGCATTGGCAGTAGCAGGGAGCGAACTGGGACTACCAAATTGATAGTACGGTACACAACCCACTCGTCCAACGAGGAACTTTGTTTCTTGTAAAGTGATGAAACTTGCGTTTATGTATACCATGCAGCTATTGCTTAGGAATTCTTCTGTTTACGGTTCCCTCTGGATTTGGCAGCTAAAGGAAGGACACTGGTAGACTCTTTCTCTTTTTAAGCAGAATCAAACACATGAAATGACGCACGAAAGAACAGCACACTTTAAAAATAAACGAAAATTACTTTCGCAGTTTCAAAGTTTTACACCGCCAAGTCTTGATTTGTATCCTAAAGGAGTAGCAATGGAAGATAAATTCCGGAAACGTAAAAATATTAAGTTTTGAGACTCTGTTGGCAAAAGTTCCAACATTTAAAGTTGCCCCATGAAGTTCTCTGAACACCTCACAGAACGATAATTTATTTAACGAGAGAGAGAGAGAGAGAGAGAGAGAGAGAGAGAGAGAGAGAGAGAGAGAGAGAGAGAGAGAGAGAGAGAGAGTCTAGACTCCTCAGTTCCAAGGAAAGTAATATTGTGCTCAGGTAATTAAACAAGGGTTGGAGGTGTAAATTGTTAACCATTAAGCCTTTTAATTATATAACTGTCTCTTTTTGGAATCGTCTCCCAGTTAGTCCCAGTGTCCCAAAATGAACATGCAAGAGTGCAATCGTACATTTTTGTTCATAAACTTTAAAAGATAAATAGTCGAAAATATAGCCGAGTCAGTTTTATATTTAAATTTTCGTTTGCGAGACAAGGGCGTCTTCGTACTGATCCTGTATAGTACTTGCAAATGACGAACTATTCATGTACTAACATTTAACTTACATTTTAATGTAAGTACTGTAAGTTAACTTAAACAGTCAAAACCGGCATTTCCAGTTGGACTTTGTTACGGCCCTGAGAGAGGTCCGCTTCAGGTTCGATATGAAATAAATAAAAAAAAAAAAAAAATTTCAACACCAACAGTTGAAACTGGGGATATGAATATAGAAAGAAACGCTAACTCAACGAAGGTTCATTTACAAGCTTACTAACATAGGTAAATGCAGAATGGTATCTCCCATTTACATAAAAAGATAGAATCATACACTGCATGTACTGGGGGAACAGTGAGGTAATTCAAATACTTGCTAGTCAATTTGGCAATTCGAAGCGATGGCTCCACAAAGGAAAACGGTGATTGCAGACGTCCTCTTGACTCCGTATTGCAGAAAATAGTCTACTTGAAAGGCAGGAACTCCCCAAAACCTCTAGCAGGACCTTTTCTTCTCTGAAGTCGGCTCGACGTCGAGATAACACGGTCGTACACTCCTGAAGACTACTAGACCAGTATCCAACCAACTCTCGAACAACTTTTTTTTCCTGATCCTTCGTCGGTCCCTTTCTCTCTTATCTCTCACGAATGATCTCTGCTGCTGCTGATCTCTCACTGATAATCTGATCTGTGGCTCTTACTGAGGATATCTCTCTGTGACTAATTGGAGTCTCTCTTTTACGATCTCTGCTGCTGCTGCTACGACCGTCGTATTTATACGGCACTCTGGGGGCGGAGCCTATGGCGAGCGTCACAGACTCGCGAGATTTCCAGAACTTCCTAGATGAATCTAGACGAGGTGTTGCATCAGAAATCGCGGCGTTTCTCCCGACACATTGGCGCGTGTTGCGCTCCACATCACGCCCGACGATTCCAGAACAGCCGCGAGAACAGGCTCCTCCAACACGGGCGCAAAAGCCTCCTTACTGCCGAACTTCTCGAAAATGCGTTTTCCTTTCCTTTAACTTCCTTTGCTATGAAGCAATTACCATCACAGACTTAACCAATCAAAACCGACATTTCCAGCTGGACTTTACCAGTCAAAACCGGCATTCCAGTTGGACTTAACCAGTCAAAACCGGCATTCCTGTTGAACTTAACCAGTCAAAACCGTCATTTCAGTTGGTACTTAACCAGTCAAAACCGGCATTCCAGTGGACTCAGACATTTCGCAAATATTCTCAAAATAACAGAAGTAATCCTGGTGTCATAATAATAAGAAAAGTCGTAAGTATGCAATTACTTCGGACACCGTTGGAACTCGCTTTTACGACTAATAGTGAAATGGGAAAGAAATAAAATGCTCATAACTGGTCAAATACTTGCACCTGGAAGTGCCACTGTCTTAAGGTTCCTAACCGGAATGCAATGTAAACTGGGACTCAGAGCCCCACTGCCGGATTTCGAGCTTTGCAATTCCAAATGGGGTTTTTGGGTGTTACGGGAAACCGAGCGTGTTAACATTCTCGTTTGGTTCGGCCGTCTTTTTATGAGGAGCGAAATTGATTCGTCGTCTCTTGGTCCCAAAAGGAAAGAGCATTGGCAAGTTCCTAAATTGGAAATTTTTCATATTGAGCATATAGCGGAGCATAGCGTTCTGATTTCACTGGCTCAGAATATTGTTTTATTCTTCTTCTTCTTCTACTAGAGAGATTCAGCGGAGCGTTCTAACTTCACCGGCTCATAATATTGTTGTATACTACTTCTTCTTCTTCCTAGAAAGAGAGAGAGAGAGAGAGAGAGAGAGAGAGAGAGAGAGAGAGAGAGTTTTCTTCTTCTTCTTCTTCTTCTTCTTCTGAGAGAGAGAGAGAGAGAGAGAGAGATAGAGAGAGGGAAAGATTTTCTTCTTATTCTTCTTCTTCTTCTAGAGAGAGAGAGACCTTACCTTACCTTACAGACCTTACATGTTGTTCGGGTTGCCCTAGGTCCCTCAGTGTGAGGCACCTCTAATGTCTACCAGAGAGTTGCTAGTACATCTTCCGGTATATTTTGCATCTTCCAATCTTGGATGGTCTGGGATGCAATTTAGATATTTGTCGAGCTTATTCTTAAACACATCTACGTTCACTCCTGATATATTCCTCAGATGAGCTGGCAACGCATTGAATAGACGCTGCATTATCGATGCTGGTGCGAAGTGGATTAATGTCCTGTGTGCTTTCCTTATTTTTCCTGGTATAGTTTTGGGCACTATTAATCTACCTCTGCTTGCTCTTTCTGATATTTTTAGTTCCATGATGTTTTCTGCTATTCCTTCTATCTGTTTCCATGCCTGAATTATCATGTAGCGTTCCTCTTCTCCTTTCTAGAACTATATAATTTTTAAGGATTGTAGTCTTTCCCAGTAGTCAAGGTCCTTAACTTCTCTATTCTAGCTGTAAAGGACCTTTGTAGACCTCTCTATTTGTGCAATATCCTTTGATAGTGTGGGTACCCATATCATATTGCAATATTCAAGTGGACTACGAAACATATGTTTTATAAAGCATAATCATGTGTTCAGCTTTTCTTGTTTTGAAGTGCCGTAACATCATTCCCATTTGCTTTACATTTTGCCAACAGAATTGCTTTTGATCATTGATACATGTTCCTATTCATCATCACACCAAGGTCTTTAACTGCTTCCTTATTTGTGATTGTCTCATTATTAGGTCCCTATATGCATATAGCTTTCCTTCTCTGTCTCATAAAAAATTTATTTATTGATTTTAAATTTTATCAGAGTAAATACCATCCTATTTACCTCTGCCAATCATATACTTTGTTAAGGTCTCTTTGTAGAGCGTTCCTATCTTCATCACAATAATTTCTCTACTATTCTTGTGTCATCAGCGAAACTACTCACTACCGAATCCTTAACATTACTGTCTAGTCTTCAATCATAATAACAAACAGTATTGCAGCTAACACCGTACCTTGTGGCACACCGGATATTACCTTAGCTTCATCCGATTCTCATCGTTTGCAATAACTATCTGTTTTCTGTTGTGTAAAAATTCTTTTAACCATCTTCCTACTTTATCACGATATTTTGTTTTCTAATTTCTTCGCTAATATATTATGGTCTACCTTGTCAAAAGCTTTTGGAAAGTCTAGATAAACCACATCTGTTTCATTTCCGCTTTTCATATTTTTGAGTATGTTCTCACGGTGGACTAACAGTTGGGTTTGTGTACTTTTTCTGGGTACGAAACCATGTTGTCCCATATTAAACAAATTTTTTTTATAAATGTTTCATAATATTTTCTTCATTACCCTTTCATACACTTTCATAATATGTGATGTTAGACTCACAGGCCTATAATTACTAGCCTCAGTCTTGATCCACTTTTGAAAGTAGGGGTAATATATGCTAATTTTTTGTGCTCATCATAAATCTTGCCTGTATCTACACTTTGTCTTAATAATATTGCAAGTGGCTTTGCGATAGAATGAACTACTTTCTTTAACTCCATCAGGCCCTGCTGCAGCTCCATTTTTAATTTCATTAATATCCTGCACAATATCAGCTTCATTAATATCTATGTCAGCTAAATATTCAGTATTTTCGTCCCTTACTTCTATATCATTATCTTCATTATCTATTTTAGGGGTGAATTCTCTCTTACATTCGTTAATCTCCCTTCAAATCTTAGAGGGCCAATTTGTATTCTTCTTTTATTCATCTTTTTGCTGTATGCGTGATAATAGTTTTTGGGGTTTTGCTTGATATTTAATGCGGGTTTTTTCTTCCAATTCCCGTTTTTCATTTTCTTTTGATTGTATAATCTTTTGTTGTTCTGCACTGATCTTACTTTTTAGTTCTATAACTTTCCATGCATTTTTTTCTTTTGCAAGACCTTTTTCCACTTTCTGATTTTCTGGAACAAGATCCTTCTGTCTCTTGGTATGCATGACTGATGTTTACTTTTCTTCTTCGGTATATATTTATCCACTATTTTCTCTAATATTTTATATAATATCTCCGTATTTACCCTTATGTCATCACTTACGAAAATGTTATCCCAATCTTTGTTTAATTCCTCTCATTATTTCTGACCATTTTCTATTTTTACTGTAGGAAGTTGCATTTTCCATATCCTTCCCACTTTTTCATTTCTTGCTTATCTCTGTTTTCACTTGCTTTGGAATGGACTGTTAATTCTATGACATTATGGTCTGAAATATTCGCATTATAAACTATTATTTCTTTAACATAATTCACCTCGTTCACAAATACTAGGTCTAAAGTATTTTCCTTTCTTGTTGGCAGGAGAGAGAGAGAGAGAGAGAGAGAGAGAGAGAGAGAGAGAGAGAGAGAGAGAGAGAATGTTAAATTGCCAGCACTTCGTCTCGTATGACAGATCTGTCTGCAGAGTTTCCACACTTCCTGCATTTCATTACAAACCGCAGATGAATTTGTCTGCGCGTCTTGTTTGTCTGCTCGTCTTTTCCAGTGCCCTAACTAAAAGAATAATTCCCGGGTACACATATCGCAGCGCGAATACTTTGACCATATTTCGAAAAATTACAATTACTGACACTCCGACAGTCATTGTTTTTAGGGTAAACTCGTCATATGCATAAAGGCTGAGAAATATTCTATATTTTATAAAGATTATGCTGTCTCAAGATTGTTTAAACGTTCGTATTTTGGGATAACAGTGGGTAATAAGGTTTCCTGATCTCTGCTTACTATGTAATTATTTTTCTTTTTTTATTACACAACGTTATGAAGACGAATCGATTAACTTGTTCATTTTTGAAGCTTTGGTCACCTAACAATATTGTTATATGTTAAATGATGTATTCCCAAAAACTATAGGGATCATTTATACGTATCGTTCGTAGATATAAGTAAATATTAAAAAAAAAGATCTGATTAGGAAGCCTTTGAATGGCCACATATTCATTAAAAGCGTACCAAGTAAGATGGAGGTCGGATCACGCCTTGATATTTGTTTGAGTATTTGTTGTGTTGCAAAAATAATAGGCGTGAGTCCACTGAAAACCAAGCGAGATCCGATATCTAAGTCACAGGTAAACATAGTAGAGAAGTAACCCTGCTTGATGGACGATATACATTGATTAATAGAAAACGTGAAAATTTCGTGTCAAACAGCAAAAGCAACAGTTTAAGGTGTTTGAGATGTTTGAGCCTCATGTTAGAAAACTGAGGAGAAAACGTAGAAAATATAAAAAACTGAGACTTTTTAACATACGCAGGGTAATATAGCTGAGGTTAATAAAGTATATATATTTAAAGACCACGCGATGATGCCAACTGATTGAGGTCGAGTTATAAAACAAAAATCGCTTCTTGGAAATTTGTGGGGGAAAAGCTCGCATTTAAGCCACTCTAAATCCCGCAGGGAGTATAGAGCGGCAGCCCAGACCATTGAGATACAACAATCGAGATATCAAATGTAACCTCTACTGGTATTTAGGAGTAGACTTGTAAACGTGAAACTGACCGTATGCCGGAAATAAATGAGTGGCTTACTTAACAAACACCACGAATTGCTTGTTAGATTTTAGGTCTAGATCCAATATATGAGATACCAGATGAAACTGATATATAATATATCTGCAGACTCTACTGATGATATATGACCAGTGACAGACATTTTGGAGGGTGGGTTCCCCCTGACAGACGCACTGAAAAGGGAGTGGGGGGGGGGGGGGGGTGTTAATTGGATCTAGATCTAACCTAGGAGATACCGAGAAAAATTTACACTAAAATAGCACAGCACATCCTAGAGTACTGCGGTGGTATTACCAGACATCTTAGTGGGTGGTTACCCCCTGACAGACACCCCACAACGAGTTGGGGGGGGGGGGGGGGGGGGGGTGGGGGGGGGGGGGGGGGGGGGGAAGACAGGATCTGCATCCAACATCGGAGATACCAATTAAAATTTGTACTACAATAGCACTGCACATCCTAGAGTACTGTTGTGGTAATGACAGACATTTTAGTGGGTGGTTACCCATTCACAGACATAACCTACGATTGGAAGGGAGAGATGGGACAATTTGAAATTATTCAAAATCTATCATAGGCAATATTAATGTTATAAATATGGTAATTATCTGAAAATCGTAAGCCTGAGAAAATGTAAAAGGTAAAAAATTCAAGAAATATTGTGGTATTTCAGGATAAGACTTACTGCCGGAGTTATTTTTTAAAATTCCTAATGAAGTATGGAATATTTCACTTCATTAATTCCATCACATCTATATAAATACTATGTGTGAGACTTACTAGGCCTGGTCTACTGTCTATGGTTTAATTTACACACAAACTATATATATATATATATATATATATATATATATATATATATATATATATATATATATATTATATATATATAATGTATATATATATTATATATATATATATATATATATAGATATATATATATATATATATTACATATATAATATTAGCACTATCCTTTGGTGTGGTGTTATTACTTCACAAAAAGTAATATTTTTTCTGAATGGGAGGGGGTCACAAGTGACAACAGCTACAAATATGTGTGCTGAGACATTTTTGAATAATTAAACCAGTCCAATGGCGCCACTCTCAATTCCTCTAAAAAAAAAGAAATGGTATGATAAGTATTCTCGTTTTAATAGAGTCTGGTCATTTTCTTTCTTGCCTATAGTTGGGGCACTGCAGCCATGTCGAAGTCGTGGCCCAACGTGTCTTAACCATAAACTGAATTGTTCTTTAGTTGCTGTTGGTTCGTGTGATGAAATGAACTTTTTATCGGATATAGGAGTTCGACTGATATTAAGACCAAAGTCCCATCATAAAGAGCCCTTTTAACACCCGCACATTCACAGAGATGATGTATCACAACACAAATAATTAGTGGAAACGGAAATGTGAATGAATTGTCCAGGATAGGCTAACTATTAAACCATTAAAAACATTTTCACCCGCCATTCTATTCCCCTGACCCCCAAATTAATTGGTTGGCCCTATAGTATGAGTTCCACGTCAATTATATAATGGTCCACTTATTTTCGGCTGCTCACTCAAATTGATTCCTGTACGATATCACCGAAGTATCAAGGTACCATATTTATTCAGGAAAGAAAATTTAAACTTACGTAGGTTTGATGTTTTTTCAAAGCCAAGCTTTAGCGTTTTTGTCTCGTTAACTTCCCGGCCGGGAAACCCACCCCCCCCCAAAAAAAAGGGTTAGGGGCCTATGTAATGTAGTTTTCAATACATTCTATCGATGCTGGCTTTGACGGACCACTTATTCGGCTAATTTTCTCCCTACATTATATTTTTACTTTAACAGTTGCTCATTATATCCAGTTAAAGACAGGCCTAAAATCAATAATTATTATTCCTCATGTTCTGGTTCAATGTATTTATCCATTGCTAATTTGATTTATAATGTTGTCTCCAAACACAGTTCATAAAAACAAATCGGACAATCCGAATGTGCAAAATTTATTACAGCTGTGTGCAAGGCATTGGGGCGTCAATCACTGAAGTTAGCGATCTCCCTTCCCAGAGTGACCTTCGGAAAGGGTGCCATATTTGAAAGGTCTCGGTCCAGCTTTCTTTAGTACTATATTTGTGATCACTATTACTTTTTTGTTAATCTTTATTATTCTATTACTATTATTATTATTTTATTATTTTTTGTTTTTTTTTTTTTTTTTTTTTGCTCTATCAGTTCCTCCAATTCGACTGGGTGGTATTTCTATAGTGTGGGGTTTCTGGGTTGCACCCTGCCTCCTTAGGAGTCCATCACTTTTTCTTACTATGTGCTCAGTTTTCTAGGATCACACTCTTCTGCATGAGTCCCTGGAGCTACTTCAGCCCTCTAGTTTTTCTAGATTCCTTTTCAGGGATCTTGGGATCGTGCCTAGTGCCCTCCTATGATTTATGGGTACGATTTACACTGGCATATCCCATATTCCTTCTTAATCTCTGTTTTCAGATCTTGATACTTATCCCATTTTTTCCCTCTCTTTCTCTTCAACTCTGGGGTGTTCCCATGGTATTGCGACATCAATGTGAGTGCTTAAAAATTTGTCTTCATTGACTTTTGTCAATCCAACGTGCACGTCCTGGTCTATTTGCAACGTATCACCCTTATCCGTTTTCTGATACCATTCAGTCCCATAGGATCTTCTTGGCCTGATCGTTTTCTATCACTCCCTCAGGTTTGGTGCTCCGTTACCACTTTATTACTGCAAGGTAACTGATGGTTTCTTGCAAAACAGGCTCCAGTGGAGGGCTTTTTTTCCACTGAATCATGCCTCCTTTTTGTACTGGTTCTGTGCAAGTGCCGGGCCATTCGCTTTGCTATGGGGTTTGGTTTATGGTTTTATTTTTTCGTATTGCACTTCCTACATATGCTAGAGATTGTTTATTTCCGTCTATCGTTCTTTATGAACATATTCTGGGTTCTTCAGGGCCTGATCTTGTGCCGCTGTTATACATTCCTTCAGTTTCCTTCTTTAGCTCTCCCCATCTGTAGCCATTGCCATGTGGTCCATCGCTGGAGCTAGTTCTTTAGTCTGTCTCATTGTATTGTCCGTTGCATTGGTTTGTAGTAAGTCCCTCTCCTCCTTCCTTTCTTTCGTGTTTATGTATAGTAGCCTGTCCGTATTTGCTCTTGGGTGTAGGTGCTTTGTGTATTGTCATATGGTTTTCCTGGTTTTCTGATTATTAATTATTTAATTATTTATTTATTATTATTATTATTATTATTATTAAGTTAGTTATTAGTTATTCGACCCAATTTCAACAGAGAAAAATTACCTTACGAAAAACAGGCCCTAAGCACTCCATCCATTGTGGGTTTCAAGGCTTGATCATCTGGCTCTTGGGATCTAAAGCCAGTGTCAAAGCCATAAATGGTTCCTGTTGTAACAATTACTGGGCCTTTGTCTTTGCATACAGTTAGCGAAACACTAACTAAACAGTAATGTAGTACAATCCACTAAACACTAACACTCACAATGCATTTACTTCAGTAAGCACTCACACTTGCATACAATTCACTATACCACACAAAACAACACTTCACACATACACACACACCACTTTGTACATACACTTCACACACCCAGTCACTTAACATACAACTAACACTCAATAACACAAAACACTCTGAATACCCAACCACTCCACTAGGTACTCACGATAACACTAAATGACTTCAATTAAACACTTAAAAAGACCTAAATTCCACTTAAATACTCCATTATACCCCAAAAACACTCGGTAAACATTCACTCTAAACACCTCCTTAATCCTAAACATTAATTAAACACTAAACCACTCACTAAACCCTAAGTACTCAATAAATACTAAATGCTTACCAAACCCTAAATACTTAATAAATACTAAAAATGAATGAATGAACATCCACTCATTTAAAAACCTCAATAAAACACTTACACACTAAACATTTGCTGAACACTAACATTCACAAGACATTGCACCCCAAATACGCTCAACTTAACATTTGCAAAACTGTTCACTAAAAACCATAAACACTCACTGTTTATACTTTAACACAATAAATATTCACAATAAACACTACCATTCACAAGACATTCACTAAAAACGTTTCACGTTGCCAATGTCACAGCTATTACATTCAAAACCCTAAATAAGACAAAACATTCCACTGAATACTTGACACAATGAACATTACAACAACATTCACAAAACATTCCACTAAAACCCTAAAGACTCAGTAAAAATTCACTGAATACCTGAAACACATTAACCAGTCCATAAACCCTAAAACTTCATTCAACCCACTTACTCAAAAGAAACATCAAACCACTTACTCATAAACCATTCACTAAACGCTTACTCACTAAACCCTTACAATTCGCTAAAACACTTACTCCATTAAAACATTCAACGACAGAAAAAATTCCACAATCGACCACTAATTTTTTCACTTTCTACTTTGTTTTGTTTCTTTGACATGAATGCTAGGTGATTTATTTCTTTGGTCCTTAATCTTCTTGAGAAGATGGACATTGTTCGAAATAACTTGGTGTTGGTGATGAGATTGATGAAAAAAACAAGAGCTCCTCTGTGTCCTTACCTCAGCAGGTGTATTATATCTGACGAATTTGACAACCAACCGAAAACAAATCGACTATAGTAACAACAATCTTCAATTCATAAAACTGATAATCACAAAAAATGTATTCAAGATTTTTAATTTATTATGAAAGTCAGGTTGAAACCAAAAGAAGGTCTAGTCCTTGCTTTCGAATAAAAACAAAAGCCGAGTAGGCTATAGCGCAATTATTATGCTCTGGTCCCTGACTCATAGCTGTATATTGTATTGCTATCTATTTTTAATGGGTGCTTATTACCGTCTATTTAACAAATGTTATGCCACATAGGACAATTTTATCAGCAATAACACTCTAATAACGATAAGAAACATTACATGCTACTTTTACCAGTGCCAGTCCTTCCAGCCCACCCGCTAAAAAAAACCCAATTAAATTTTCATGTCGTAACAAAACAGCTAAAGCGAGTACCTATATTGAAGGTCAGTTGCTTGACTTGACCAAAATAATAATATAACCGGCGAATTATGTATGGGCCTCCCTAACAGAATGGACTGTTAATTATATGAAATAAATAAATAATTTTTGTGTTAAAATAATTACAAAGGATATCGAAATGGATGGAAAAATAAAAATTTATTTAAATGAAATAATCACAACTAATGCATACTACGGGTTCAATAGTATCATAACTTATACTATTCTAGACATTAATTATCAGGGCTTGCCCTTCCCCCTGGCCCACCTGTTGGGTGGTTGTCTTGCCAGGGGGAAAAACCACCCACTAAAATGTCTGTCATTACCACCACAGTATTCTAGGATGGGTTGCAGTGCTATTGTAGTGTAAATTTTACTTCGGTATCTACCTAGGTTGGATCTAGATCCAATTAACCCCCCTTTTCAGTGCGTCTGTCAGGGGGAAACCCACCCTTCCAAAAATGTTCTGTCACTGGTCACTTATTATCAGTAGAGTCTGCAGATAGTATTATACATTTAGTTTCATCTGGTTTCTCAATATTATTGGGGAATTCTAGGAACCCAAAATCTAGCAAGCCAATTAATTGGTGCTTGTTAAGTAAAGCCACCCCATATATTTTCGACAGGACGGGTCAGGTTTCCACAGTTTAACAAAGTCTACTCCTGAAATACCAGTAGGGGTTACAGTCGGGTATCTCGATCGTTGTATCTCAATGGTCCTGGGCTACGGGTGACGAGTAATTAATCACTACGTGGGAATGAAAAGGAAGGGAAGGGTGATGTGAGAAACTTGTTAAAATTTGTATATTTATTCACTTTTGTCTAGGT
>NC_087206.1:73591621-73627464 GCF_015104395.2 Macrobrachium nipponense
ATATTATTAATGGCTCACTTTCCATAAATTTATTGTGTCTAACTTTTCGTGCATGCTAGATTTTTAATTTTGATTATTTTTCTTATGTTTTTATGTTTTTGGTAATTAACAGTCCTTGTTGCTTTACATGTAAATTAAATTATGAGTATGCTGAGTATACATATCCTGTTAAAGTTGTTCGGTCTTCCATAGTATGAAAGGATTTTCTTTACTCATTTTAAAACGTATCAGAAGCAGATCAGTAATTAGGGAAAAACGTAAGAAACTCTTTGTTTGGTACTAAACTCAGAATAACGACTCACCGAATGATACTAGCAAGCTGATATTGCTGCTAGCATTAGCTCGTCAGTTTTGTAATTGTTAGGGCATATTTTAACCTGGGTGGATGTCAGCTTCCTTCGCGAATTTTATATTTTCGACAAAGACAGTTGAAATGGCAACCTCCTTTTCCCGATCAACAGTGACTTCGAATGAGTCCGTCGGCAGAACAATCCCTTCCCTCGATCATTCTTCTTTCCTGAAATTAATTCCTGCCGACTATTTGCAGAAGTGTCTCTCCTTACATTGTGTTCTTGACACGACTTTGATTCAATTATTAATTCAGATAGATTTGCCTATTCAGCATGTATGAGAACATTTTAGATAGATTGGCCTAATGTTAATATGAGAACATTTCAGATAGATTTGGCTATTCTGCATGTATGAGAATATTTTAGATAGATTTACCTATTGTGCATGTGTAAGAACATTTTAGATAGATTTGCCTGTTCTGCATGTATTAGAACATTTTAGATAGATTTGTCTAATCTGCAAGTATGAGAACATTTCAGATAGATTTGCCTAATCTGCATATATTAGAACATTTATTTAGATTTACCTATTCTGCATGTATGCGAACATTTGAGATAGATTTACCTATTCTGCATGTATGATAACATTTGAGATAGATTTACCTGTTCTGTTGATATGAGAACATTTTTTAGATAGATTTACGTGTGATGCTTGGTTCTATGTTCCCTGTGTTCTAGTCTAAGCCAAAGCAAAATTTAAATTTTTTATCATGGAAATGAGATTTACCCAATAGTCGACCATTATGTCAAATATTCCCTGACCCAAGAATAAGTTTACCAGGGATCTTAATTTTCTCGGAGATCGAAGAAAGAAAAAGTAATAAGGTTTTTTATTTCTTTTTTTCTTTAAACAAAATGAAAGATGTTTGTGATGTAAATACACTCATCCAAAGGCTCCGTGTAATGAAGCGGAATTATGTGGTGTGTATTAGTCTGGAATTATGAGAAAGAGTAGGATACAAAAATTAATGTGAATCAAGATTTACAAGCAGGCCGAAGAGGTATTGTCACAAAGACATTAATATATATATATATATATATATATATATATATATATATATATATATATATATATATATATATATATATATATAAATTCTTTTGTTAAAACAGGATACATGTCAAGTATAAAAGGCCCACTAAAACACTCTGGTTTAAGGCTAAGGACTATATTTCGGTGGACTACTTCCACCCTTACCAAGTAGTGAACGGCGGAAGAAGTTACATCTGCGAAATGTAAAGAGGGAGATATGCCCATTATATAGTTCATATGTCAACAAAGGCTTTACCAAGGTTATTCAGGTCGTCGCTACGTTGGTTTTATATATATATATTGTATATATATATATATATATATATATATATATATATATATATATATATATTCAGGAAGAACAAGACGAGAAATTTCTGATAAAATCTGGCGCTTGTGTCTTTTCGCAGGATTTTTCCTGCTTTGAAGACCATTGTATTTCAGCTCTTTTTCTCTTTCGCCTGTTCTGGTTTATGTTTTATGTGCAGAGCTTCCTGCTATGTTCAGGTTTTATGTCTTCCACAGCCAGACCTTGTATGTATTCAAGCTGCAACATTTTTGTAATATCTTGCATTCTCAGCCGTGACTGAAATCCCTCTATTTTCCCCTTTTTATTTGGTTTCTTTTTCTGTGTTGTTCTTGCTGTCGTTGTTCTTGTTGGGGTTTAGGAAATCCCTATGGGAAACCCTAAAAAGGTCCGAAAAAGGTGTTTTGCATTGAGTTAAAGATGCAATAATTTTAGGATAGGATATTTAAGTTTTACTTATTAGAAGGAGAATGTTAAAAATGAATAATGCGTAGGTTGAACAGTACATAACAATTATTTCTAATGGACTATATCGTATGTATTTTAATGTTCGTTGGTGAAACAAAGCGCTATTTGACCATAGATTTTAGCACGTGCCAATAGTAAGCTGGAGGTCGGATCACGCCTTGTTTAAGTACATATTCAAGTTACAATATATCTTGTTCTCATTCTGTGATTTTTTTTTGTTTTTTTCAGGTAGATATTAGACTTTTATTTCTATTATAAATAAGGCGTTTCCCTTGTTCTCACCATACTTTAACAAGACAAAATTTTCGCTGTAAAAGTTGAGCTTGTCTTCTATCATGTGTGTCAGTTTACAATTGCACTCAGGAAGGGGTTGAGAAGGGGTGGGAAGGGGGGGACATGTAAGAACAACAGAAAATGACTGATGTTAGTGTCCAATCCGTAGTTTTCGAGGTCGCTGTGATGAATCTCAAAGCCCTTTAGTCCAAGTTCAGCCCCAGATAGGAGGAAGTTGAGAAGGGATGGGAAGAGGGTGACATATAAAAATTACCATAGTTTCTGAGGTCGCTAAGATGAATAGTGACACTCTTGAAGCCATTTAAGTCCAAGGTCAGCCCCAATGTGAAAGGAGTAGGGGGGCTCCCCGCTGAGTAAGGGTGGGAAGAATAGTGACACTCCCGAAGTCCTTTAAGTCCAAGTTCTGCTCTTATAGGAAAAGGGGTGGGGGGTGGGGGGGGGGGGCGGGGGGCGTTTTTTATTATCATGTAATATTTATAAGAAATAAATCCTGTTCTCAAGTAAAAAAAATATTAAATAAAAATATTCATACAAACCTTGTATTGCATTTCGTGTTTGGACGTTAAAATGAACAGTCATATGTAACTTTAAACGAAAATGCAACCATAAAAGTAGTCAAGTGGCTATTTTCCTCTTCAAGTGGTTAGGAATCTAATTAACTATTACATTTTTCAATGCCTTGGCACAAATGACCCCATTAGTATTCATTGTGTGTGTGGTGGAGTGAGATTGCCTTGGACCAGTTCTAATATTTGGACGACTTTTCTCCTTCACTTTTTTTTCTTCTTACAAGTTTCTCTCATGTCGTGCCTGAATATGCACCCGTGAAAAATTTAATTATTAATTATAATAATTGAAAAGACAATTCAATTCCTTCACATCTATTGAACGTTTAGCATTTATAATAAAAGATGGAAGGCGTCAGTTTATTACGATTTTCGAAATGGGAATTCACTTTCTGCATGTCATTTCCAGGTCTTTCTGCTGTGGAGACGGTGTTGATTGAAAAAAAAAGAAGAAGAAAAAAAAAAAAAAAAAGAGATGTCTGTCTCCTGCGAATGCAAGGTTATTTAAGGACTTCCAAGGGCCTGAGGGCTTGGCTCTCCTGATTGTGGTGTGACCGCCTGTGTGGTTTGGTGGTGGTTTGGAAGACGGTTCTGAATCGCCTCTTGTGATGATAATGCTAAAGAGAGAGAGAGAGAGAGAGAGAGAGAGAGAGAGAGAGAGAGAGAGAGAGAGAGAGATAAAATCAAACGTCATAATTCGTGAAAGATGTCATTATATGATATGAAATTTTTAGTTGTGCTCAAATGAGACGTTATCTCCATTGATAGATACATAAACAAAAATCGGTATTTCCTAAATGGGACAATACAATATGCTACTCACCATTCCAAAGAATTGTTAGTGTATAAAAGTTATATATACATTTTTACTTCAGTGCAATAGTTGTTGATACCAAATAACGGAAAGCAGAATTCATATCTATTGTATTTTACTGCAAAATTGTATATGATGAACGTCCTTTCCACTTGTTATCGTGTGATATATACTCTGAGAGCATAATTAACATACATTTCCGTGTGCAATCATCGTTACGCGAGGTCATTTGTATTATAATAATCATCTTGATTAAAGTTACGTAAGTTTTATCGGTAAATTTTAAGTCTTTTTAACATACATTCACGAGGGAGTATGAGCAACGATCATGTTTCTCTTTGGGGAACATTGTTTCTTTATATTTCATACGTAACCTCTTGTAACTTGGGGGCTCAATAGAGTTTTAAACCGCCCTTGATGACAAGGAATTGCCAATTAGGACAGCTGTGTGGGGGAACAGGTCTCGGGAAAATGAAATTTATACGAGTGAGGCAGCACAAGCTATAATTAAAAGACCTTTGTTCACATTTGTTGGTCAATTCATAGTTTCGCAACTTTGTCAAGTGATGATGATTTTGCTCTGTTGATCTTCACAAATTGGAATTGAAGACTTGGGGAAGCCGAGTGAATTGTATCGTTAACGAACATGACATTCATTTTGCGCTTGATAGCTATTGAAATACAAAGTTTTAATTTATTTTATTTTTTTGACCTTGCATTCAAAGTGTCTAAGATAACAGAAAATTCCCCAGGACAGTATGGCATTCTTTTTTTTTTCTTTTTTGAAGGGTAGGTGGGTGGTCTTGCTTGAAAAGCGTGGTAATACTACCTCTCCAACAAAAGAAGTGTCCGTTACGACGGATCTGCCAGTGAAAAGAGCCAGCATATATATATATATATATATATATATATATATATATATATATATATATATATATATATATATATATATACTATATATATATATATATATAATATATATACATACATAACATATATACGTATATATATATTCGGAATAATTAGAGTAATTATCAACGATTGTCAAGTTTTTTCTTCATTGATTATTTAACGGCGTCCGGTTTACTTGAAGCATATGACAATATTTTTGGGCGTGATATGTAGCAAATGATCTCTTATATTTAATGTTTGAACGTGTGCGATTTTCTTCTAACGGTCTGTTTCATCTCTTAAACTGTAGACCTAGATTAGCGGAAGTTAATTTTCAATTCATAATCACCATCAAACGATTCTTATTTCCTTGCTTGTTCCAGTTAGTTCTTGCAACACACTGTATGCGAATAAACAGTTTATTTGACATCTAAACTTGTAAAATCGTCACCGGAAGAACTGGTCATATGATATTTTTCTGATCATTCAGTGAGTTCACTTAGTTATCATTGCTACTATTATTACAGGCAAAATCTTCAACCTTGTTAGATAAAAACACAGCAAGCTAAGGTCTACAAAAGGGAAAGCAGCCCAGTTTAGATGCGGAAATTAATGAAGAAATAAATTATAAATTCATAGCAACTAAGATATATAATAACTGAGATTAATAACAAAGCATAAACAACTAAGCTTAATAACAAGGCACTAAGAATAAGGCAAATAGACTGTAAGCAATGAAGTGAGATTCATATTCGGCCATTCAACAAAATCGAATTGACCCAGTTTGAACTTGGGAAGTTCAAACGATTCTCGTGCAACAAACTTCTGAAACGATTTTTTTCCGTTGAATGATTTGACAACACATGAAAGGAGAGAGAGAGAGAGAGAGAGAGGCATATTCGCCACGCTTTCTGATGGAAGTATAAATATCAAAATAGGAACAGGAAATGGAGAGAGAGAGAGAGAGAGAGAGAGAGAGAGAGAGAGCCATAGTCACAAGCCTCATTATAGAAGTGTAAATATCAGAAATAGGAATAGGAAATGGAGAGAGAGAGAGAGAGAGAGAGAGAGAGAGAGAGAGAGAGAGAGTCACAAACGCCTCCTGATAGAAGTGTAAATATCAAAGTAGAAAGAGGTAATTGAGAGAGAGAGAGAGAAAGAGAGAGAGAGAGAGAGAGAGAGCCATATTCCCCATGCATCCTGATAGAAGTGTAAATATCAAATAGAAAGAGGAAATGGTTCTGCATAAGGGATTACGCTTGGAATTGGATGGATCAAGAAGGGGCGGGATTTAGCAGATTAATCCCATCGAAGCCAATCCTAACGGATGCTTTGTCTCGGGATTATTCGTTTGACATCACCGCTGAAGGACAGATGCAAATAGATCCTCCTCCTCCAGGTGTTGGGGAATATATATATAATATAATAATATATATATATATAATATATATATATATATACATGCTTAAAAAATCACAGTAGATGCGAGTGGCTTCATTTTCCTGTGGTTATTATATATATATATATATATATATATATATATATATATATATATATATATGTGTGTGTGTGTGTGTGTGTATAAATATATATATATATATATATATATATATATATAATATATATATATGTCGATTGTTATTTATGTATATACTGCTATTTTGCTTATCCTTTGGACACATGCTCCATTTATGGCAGGATAAACCAGGTGCTCTACGAAACTATACTATGGTATCTTCTCCTTAATTTAAGCCTGAGGAAATTGCATGAATGACTAGAATACTACTTACTTGTCGTAGTAGTAGATAGATGTGTGGCGAGGAAAATATTTGTTAGAAGGAAACGGTTTCTTGCATTGCAAAATATGTAATGATTTACCAGTGAGTAAATCAAATTTTCCTCTTGTTATCGTATCGTCTTTTCGTCTCATGATTAAGGACATATCCTTTCAACGTAGTTCGAATTGATTTTAGGCTAAGATTTTTTTTTTTTCAAGAATTAAATCCTTTCAAAGCAAATTCGTGAATGATATTCCTGCAGAGGTTATAAAATCAGTTTCTTAGTCAAGAGGATTAATTTAGACTCATTATCTTTGTCTTTGAAATTAATAGAAAACCAGTGAACTTCTTTCCATGCATTCAGTTAAATTTTGAAAAGGCCGAGGGCTGTGTTAACTTGGGTAACAACTTCTTTTATGACTTGCCCCTTTGCCTTTCAATTGAAAGACCTTGCTTCAATACCAGTGTGAGTCCGACCTTTATTTCTGTTCAGCACGTGACTATATGTATACAGAGAGAGAGAGAGAGAGAGAGAGAGAGAGAGAGAGAGAGAGAGAGAGAGAGAGAGAGAGAGAGCTCCATAACATGTTGTTTTAGTGTCTAGGAAGATGAACACTTTTGCACCTAGAGAGAAAATTAAGTCTCTCTTGCTTGCTCTATTGGTATGCTCGCTTATAATTATTTATTAATTTATTTATTTTTAGTAAGATTAACAGTTTTGGAGTTTTGGACATTTATGCCTACTGAACCTACCAGCTCTTGAGGGTTACAAACTTAAACATAACAAAACAACTAAGTTTAGCCCAGAACAGTTTGCATAGTAAAGTTCGGTTATTTACATCTATGCATGGCCCTTTTAGAAAAGGAACATCTGGCAACTCTCGAGTTTTGACAGCTGACGTACGAAGTTTGAGCTCGCGTCTTCGCGCGTCTTCTCTGTGAGCGCGTGACTGCTTTAGTGTCGCGTGTCGTCTTTTAAATAAAAGTCGTTGCCTAGTTGCCGATAAATATCCCCAGCAAACGAATAAGCCGCTGAAAACGAATAAGCGGCAATTTCCGTGCTTTCGGGAAAAGAATAGTGGACGCTGGAGGCGTCGTGTAATATCAGCATCCGATAATGGAGGCATCAACTTGACAGCTGTTCTCGGTAAAAGTTTCCACAGAATGTCACATTCGCCGCCGATGCTGCTGCGGTCCCACGTCATAATCTGCATAACATGCTGACGATATTTTAGGATGGTATTTTAGGATGATATCCGGCCGCTTTCGTTGGCCCTATCTCAGGGTTCACTAAAGGATTCTGAATGAAATAGTAGTTTTAATAAGGGAAAGAAAAACAAAAAAGATTCAGAGACCAATAAATAGCGTATACGCAGTATCCAGATAAAGCCGCATTCATTCTGAAGAATATTGATTGAGGGCCACGGAGCCTGAAGTCCCTCATTTAGTGTATATATATATATATATATATATATATATATATAATATATATATATATATATATATATATATATATATGTATGTATTATGTATGTATGTATGTAGGAGAGGAAATAGCATGTAAAATGATAAATATATATATATATATATATATATATATATATATATATATATATATATATATATATATATATATATAATATAAATATAATATAATATGATATAAGTGGTTAACCAGGCGTACTCGAGATAAGACGATTTGGTAAGAGACAGGTATGCAAAGAAAAAAAAATTAAAGCTTGGAAGGAGATATTAGCTGAGAATGATGTAATGGATATTATAATTAGAATATTTAGGTCGCTATAATCCCCCACTAATGAAAGTTTGGAAGGAGATATTAGCTGAGAATGATGTAGTGGTGATTGTAATTAGAATATTTAGGGAGCTGATCCAAAACTATTAGATTCTCGGTGTCCTATTGTAGTGCTCTATGTTACTCAGAAGGAAGACTTGCGTTACTCATCATCGGATGCTGAAAGAAGGTCAAACAAAAACAAAAAAACAAAATCTGCATTTTGTTGTGAACATTTGAAATAAAAAGAATTAATAAAAAAGTTGGATTATTTTGTGAAAATTTTTATTTTAAAACTTTTTTTATTTCAATCTGGGGGGAAATGAATAGATGACGAAGAGAAAGGGGGTGGGGGCGGGTGTTGGGGTTTGGGGGGAGGGAAAAAAAGAGAAGTCTACAATGAAAATTGTGCGATCCTGGAAGGAGCCACGAATATTCGGTCCTCAAAAAAAAAAGAAAGAAAAAAAAAAAAAAAAGAAAAAAAAAACACTTTCTTACGAGATTTTGATAACAGTAGCACTAACCGGCTGAGACACAGAGGAAGATCTTTATGTAAGGAAATGGCCTTTGCTCCAAGATGTACATAAAGGAAGGGATGGGATTTCTGCGCTGTGTTTATTTAGTATATCACCTTTTTATTTTCGTTTACTCGTGGAGTAAGCCTACAGACAAACTACTTTGTTGTTGTTGTTGTTGTCATTGTTCTTGCCGTTGTTGTTGTTCCTTTTGGGGTATACGAAAACCTCCATGGAAAAGCCTGAAAAAGGTATAGAAAAGGTGTCTGAGACCTATTCATTGCTTCAGACGAAACTGTTATCTGAGAAGGATTTGAGGTCGAACCATATCCACTCAGTCATGTTTGTGGTAGCGAAGCCACTGCACAACAGAAAATACCGTCACACGGCTTTTACGTGTTGCTCTAGGAGCAAGAGGCCCGTGCTGGCATAAGGCCAGCTAAATCACAAACAACAAACAACGTCACTCGGCCTTTGAATTCCTCTCTTTTTAAATGGGTCTGATTTCGAACACGACGAAAGAAACGCGATTTCAAGAAAGTCAAGGATCGCTAATGTCGGGGGAGACGGAAGGAAGTGTTTTCATTTGAATATCGGAGAAAAAATGCGACAGAGAGAAAGAATAATACGTGATTTTCGTGGAAGGAAAACCCGGAGTTTATTTATTTATTTTTACCTCTTTCAGGGGGCATTTGCCAACAATTTCTCGTCAGCAAATCATAACTGTCCAGAAAATATTCCCTCCGGAAGGCGAATTAGCGTAATTCTTTCATTCGTGAAAGCAGATGCTTCTAAATATCGCTATTCCTTTCTTCGTCTTTTCATTCTGCTAAATAGTGGAACTTATATATGACGGAATTTTAGTATTTAAAATTTTTTTTTTAGGAGATAAGTTTTATAAGTTTAGGAAACACGTCACATGAGCACCTTAGTGGCGTGATCACTATGGTCTTGGCCTGTCACCTTGGCGGCCGCTAACTCGATTCTCAGGCATTCCATTGAGGTGTGAGAGATTTATGTAATTCTGGTGATATAAGTTCACTCTCGACGAGGTTCGGAAGTCACGTGAAGCCGTTGGTCCCGTTGCTGAATAACCCACTGGTTCCATGCAACGTAAACACACCATACAAACAAGCAAACAAACATGTCATATGAAATAATCTGGCCAATTTTGCCCGTTTCGTACGTATTTTTCTAAAGTAACTGTGATGTCGTCACTTCTCATCTACGTACTACTCTGTTTTTCTGATACACTTACCACTACTAACATATTGTTTCCCAAGTTTGGGGTAGATATAAGAAAAATCTTCTAAATAAAACAAGATCAAATTTGCAATTTGGCCTCCCTCTTTCATTAACATAAATGCAAATATAAATTCGACAAGAGAAAACTGGGAGAGCGAAAAATAGAAACAGAGGAAACCCGATTACTGAGTTAGAATTTCTGTGAGATATGCGTATGAATGATAGACAGAATGTCGCAGTATCTTTAAAGCTTCCCGATAGACCGATGATAACCTTGAAGCTCCAACTGGGAAATTCGAATATCAGCTAAAATATTTGCCTTTGGGAATGTTCCCTTCCATGCAATATTTGTCTGTAATGGGATTAATGTATTTGACTCATTTTCAAATGCATCAGGCAAATTGATAGAAGTGGTTCGGAAGTCACGTAAAGGCGTTGGTTCCGTTGCTGAATAACCACTGGTTCCATGCAACGTGAAAACACCATTTAAACGAACAAACTAACAAAAATAAGGTAAATTGATATTTCACCACTTTTAAGACGAAAAGGTTCGAAGTGTAATTGATTAATGTTGAGAATATCCGTTGATGACGATGTTTGAACACAGGAGAAATACCCAGATGCTTTGACATTGGTCTAATCGCAGTGGTTCTCAAACTTGACCATACCAAGGACCCAAGCCAATCTGTGCACCCTCATATGGTGCACTGTAAGCATTACTCAAGTTTCTTTGCAGCATGCCTTCGGCCTCAAGCTGCCCCCTTTCATTACTTTTACTGTACCTCCTTCCATATTCTCTCTCTCTTTTCCATCTTACTTCCCACTCTCTCCTAACAGTTGATTCATAGTGCAATTGCTTTGAGGTTTTCCTCCTGTTACACATTTCAAACCTTTTACTCTCATTTTCCGTTTTAGTGCTAAGTGACCTCGTTGGTCCCAGTGCTTGGCCTTTGGCCGAAATATTCAATTTATAAATATTCAATTTAATTATCATTGCCATACCGGGATACCCATTACAACGTAGTACACTTCATATATGCATATTCCAGCACAAAGTAAGTATAAGTATCGATAACACCGACACTAAGATGATAGAGAATCAGTGATATTTATTCTTTATTGCATATATATTTTTTTCGTGGTTTGAAAAAGCATTAATTTTTTTTCATTTTGTCTCGGACCCCCTTAGGCCTTCCCCTAGACCCTCAGTGCTCCGCGGACACCAGTTTGGGAACCGCTGTAAGGAATTAAATGAAACTTTTTCAACTGTGAAATATTGCAGCGCAAAGTATGCTTGGAAATGAACGAAATAAGGAGCCTAAATGCAGCACCTTTCTTGGAAATTCTTGCATATGCAATTCTAGAAAGAGAAGCGGGCATCAAATCAGACGGAAATCTAATTTATTGACCCTCTACTGAAACATGGAAGGGAAAACCCTTAGATTATTATCAACACATTCACAGGACGAGCGGACGCACTCGATATATATTGAATGACAAATTGAATTACAAGAATTCAGTCACAACTCCAACGGTTATAAATCTCGGTAAATTGTGCAGGCTATTTCGGTTCGAAAGCAACCATGATATTAAAATTATTTATGTACAACGAAACATCGCACAGAAACACCTGGATATGAAACATTTATCAGCGTTTCCTTTTAGGAGTCTATATATGCTCACTGCATTTGATACTGAGTTACAAAGATACATTCAGAAAAATTCTGAAACACTTTTTTTCTGTCACTAATGCATTTCCTCATTACACATGGATTTCCACGATACCTAATTTTATTCCCTTAAAGGTATATAAAATTTTGTCGATAGTATACCATTTTTTTTTTTGTCTGTGGAAAATGAAAGAAAAAAAAAACTAGAGGACTGTATTTCCTTTTTTGTTTCAGAAATGCGATAGTAATACCTTCGCAGGTAACCACAACACTAAGTCCTCTCTCTCTCTCTCTCTCTCTCTCTCTCTCTCTCTCTCTCTCTCTCTCTCTCTCTCTCTCCTCTTGCCGGATCTATAGGTCTTCTATCAATCAATACTGAAAACAGGAACAAGGATTTAACCCACTGTACGTATATGATTGTCTGTGGTTACTTTACTTTCAACCTGCGGATTCTAGGATTCTAAGTCAGTGAGAACATTACTGACTGTCTTCAAGTTTACATACGTCTTTGAGTTAAGTGTCAGTTAATGAAAACGGAGAGGGTTGGGCTGGGGGGTGGTGAACGGGAGAAATGAATACGATAACGTCATGAGCATCATCAGCTTCATTATCATAAATATAACTTAACTTTCCATCATCTTTAAGGACCGCGGATACTGGAAAGATGACTAAGAATATGAGATCATCTCGATTCACAGTACGAAATATGGTAAACCTCACGTTATGTGTGTGTGTGTTTTTTTTTTTTTTTTTTTTTTTTTGCGAGAGGCTTCTTGGATGAGCGAGAGCATTTTCTCATCCACTCAGAGATGCTGCTTCGAGGTTCTTAGTTTCCTCACGTAGGGAGATGAAATGGCTTCTTTTATGTTGGTTATTCAAAGACGTTATCAGACAGAGGGAAAGGTAGTGGATTCCAAGAATGGCCTGACTGGATAGCATTTTATGTATGGATATATACATACGCATACATACATATATAAATATATATATGTATGTATGTATGTATGTATGTATGTATGTATGTATGTATGTATGTATAGGCACTTTCTCTTTAATTTATACTTTAACACAACTCTAATTTTTTTTAATTAGGTCTCTTACATTTCGGAAGCACTGTAAGATTTTCAGAAGCAATATCGTCAAATATTGCGTAGACGCGACACATCCTACGTTAATAATTGTGGATGCAGGGGGCATTCATGTGTTGGGGTGGGGAGGGGACTGGGGGTTGGGTGGGAATGGTAGCTATTCTATACTTTCCCGGGGCCTGGCAGTCTGGGAGTCATGTGACAGCAGCTTGTTTATTTTAGTTTTCTTTTTAGAGAAAAATCAAAATGAAAGGTTGAAGGATGCATAACGGGACCATGTATATCCAGCCATTAAAGCAGTTGAGCAGGATGGCGGATACCACACCTGGGCCTGAAAGGGTGATGCTTGGGCTATGTGTGCATGCAATTGCATTTATCATAAATAAATACTGGCGCCATTAGTACTATCGGTATCATAGAGCTTTATGAAGTCTCAGGCATCAATCCACTGTATGGATGTAGCGACGAATTATCCAACAGAGTAAACCGTTTTTTTTTATATAGATATAGAAAGAAATGTATTAATGAAGATAAAAAAAATAGCGAAATCATATCCTCGAGAATAATAAGGGACGAATTAACTCTAGCAGAATGTATTAATGAAGATAAAAGGAAAAACATCGAAAATTCATATCCTCGAGAATATTAAGGGACGCATTATCCAACAGAATAATTCGTTTTTTTATTGAAATAGAAAGAAAAAAGTTTAGTCTCGCAGAATGTATTAATAAACATAAAAAAAGAATGAAATTCAAATCCTCGTGAGTAATAGGAGACGAATTATCCAATAGAATGATCTGTTTTTTAATGAAAATGGAAAGAAAAGCGGAAAAGGAAATATGGACTCTTTAGGATGTCTTGACGTCCCATGAATGGAAGCATTATGCTAATGTTGCTCTCACAGAGATTCCTGGCTCTCTGAAGTCACCTATTTTCTTGACACTGCTTATGTTTTACGACGGAAAATCTGGCGCGTGAATTATCGTATATCCTCGGGAGCTTCGTTTTTAAAAGATTTGTTGAATTCCTTTATCTCCTCCATCTTGGTACACTATAATGATATTAATATGTCCATATGTTGTTCTGTCTCGTGGAGTCATCTTCAAGAGAAGTGATTCATATTAATGTGGCTTCAGCAATTCTAGATTGGTAAGATAAACTCAATTAATTCATTTTCGTTTACTCGGGGAGTAAGCCTACACACTACTTTGTTGTTGTTTTTGTTCCTGATGTTGTTGTTCTTGATGTTGTTGTTTTTGTTGGGGGGGCCGGATAAGAAAGCCTAAAGAGGTTTGAAAAAAAGGTGTTTCGCGTTGAGTTAAAGATACAGGAATTTTAGGATAGGATATTTATGATTTATCTATTAGAGTGAAAATGTCAGAAAATAAATAGTGTGCATGTCAATCTGTATAGAATATTTCTAATAAGATATTTCATATATATTTTAATTTTCGTTTGTGAAACAACACGCTATTTAACCATGGATTTTAGCACGCGCCCAGTGTAAGCTTCAGGTCGGATTACACCTTGTTTCTCTTTAAGCATAATATTTAGGCTTAAAAACTAGATTGTTAATTAATCGCATTTCCACTACAGACCCAGATAGCATTGTTGACGTATTTTGTTATTTAAGTTTACAAAAATGAGTCTAGGATTTAAACCTCCCCTTCAGATCTCCATGTGAATAAATCACTCTTATTTTGGCCATTGTTAAGTGTTCTCTCCCTCTTCTCTTGTTTAAAATGATTTTATCATTAAAAATTCCTCGACACACTTTACTTCCGCCTCAATTCTCCCTTTATAGAGTTCTCGAAATGACAAGGTGACCATAGCGTCTACATGTGCGATATTCAAAGTCAGAGTAGATTTTACCATGGATGCTACCAAAATTCTGTCACCATACATAGTCATATAATTATTATTTTTTATTTTCAATGTCAAGCTTGTTTTAGGTTTTGCTTGGTTCCAGCGAGATTTAGTAAATATTATCTCCAACTTTACCTGAATTTTTCTATGAGAAAGGAACCGAAAGGCATTTTCCAGTTTTACGCTTTTCTGGAAATACCATCAAATTAATTTTTCAGTAGTCCATAGCTCTTTTACACACGCACACACACACACACGCAAAAGATTGAATGTTCCTGAGAGATATAGTAGTTTACATGAATATTTATATTACTTTCCCCAAAATAAGACTAAGTCGTAGATTAAACAAACGAAACTATTGGCATCCCATATAGTGAATATCGACTGCTCTTTACAGAACAATGTTAAGCTAGTAAATGTTTATTGTAATGTTTGAGGTATAATGGTCGTGAAAAAATGTTACGATTACATTTTTATAGAGTATTGCAACTGCATCAGGTCGAACAGATTTTATAAGTGAATATCACTACACACACACAGACACAAGTAAAGAATTTATATTGCTAACGTGCTCCAAAAGTCAGGGCTCGGAGGTAGAGGCAAGCATCGCCAATAACTTCATATAAATATTTTGTAACCTTGAATCAGTAATCTAAAAATAACATTTAAAAACTTAAGAGGTAGAAGTAAGAGTACTTTGCATGGCAGGAAAATGTTTTCCTTTCATTGTAGAGCAAATATACTGAATTCAATAAATTGGCTTCAGCGCGCGATTCAACCTTAGACTGAGTAAGCTTTCCAAGAACCTTCATCTTCATGGAATCGACATTTGGACTCTGAATCAGAGACAGAACAGATCGTGACGTCAAAAACGAGTAACCGGTTATTTGATCAAATCATTAAGTCTTCGGCTGAAAATTTTTTAATTCATTCTTCATAATTAACGCTAATACCTAGGACAGAAGGTCATTAATTAACACAATATCATTCCAGCAGATTATTGGAGTTTTTAGTATCATGATCTCTGATAAAAAAAATCCTTCTCTCTCTCTCTCTCTCTCTCTCTCTCTCTCTCTCTCTCTCTCTCTCTCTATATATATATATATATATATATATATATATATATATATATATATATACTATATATAGTATATTATATATATTATACATATATATATATATATATATATATATATATATATATATATATATATATATATATATATATATATATATATATGTACGTTATGGTGAACATTAACATATATTTTTTAGAGCATTTATAAAGGCTTTTTTTTTTTTTTTTTTTTTTTTTTGCTATTTCGCTCCAGTAGGAATAGGTTGAGTTGAGAGCCTCTGGTTACAAGAATGGCCGTTCCTAATGGCGCACCTTGGAGGTAAATATCTCAAAATTGGCCTCCAGGCGGCGATTCGGTAGACCTAATCGCTACTTAGGAGATTCAAGTCTTCCTTTATTGAATTTATGTCCACGGGGGGGGGTGCTATATTATATCTTATATATTAGATATAATATATATATATATATATATTATATATATATATATATATATATTAGACATATATATATATATATATATAGTATATATTATATATATATACTATATTATATACATATATATAGACATAGATATAGATAATGTGTGTAGAACTGAATGTCTGTATGTTTGTATGTTTGTTTGTATATTTGTCCACTATAGAAATTCTAATTGCTTGACCAATCAAGACAAAATTTGGCACATGGCCACCATTTGACCCAACTTAGGTCATAGGGTAGATTTCAAACCCTTACCACAGACCCCTTTCCCCCTCCCTTTGTAACATGTGGTAAGTAAACTCTCGGTTTTATTATACCTCATTTCAGGTACTCGAGACCATAGAAATGAATTATTGAAATTACTTCTCAGAACTGGATTAGAGGGATAGTCACCACAGTAATACGTAGTTAAAGTCGACAGACAGCATAGTAATAACTGGTTAAATGGGACAGACAACACAGTAATATTTGGATGAAAGGGACAGTCACTACGGTATTACCTGGTTAAAAGGGACAGACAGCACAGTAATACCTGAATAAAATGGAAAGACAGTACAGTAATACCTGGATAAAAGGGACAGCCACCATTGTAATACCTATCAGTTCGCCCACGACAGTGTTGAGGTGTGAACATTCGCATGAAAAAAGTAAAACTGTCAGTTGGGCCAGAGTCAAGATAACAGGGTCTGCTCAACTTGGCCGTTGGGGCGGAGCTAATACTGTGACGTCAGAAGAGTAACACGACTCGCGCTTCTCCATTGAATTACTTAAAGAAGCTTTAGTTTTTATACATTTAATCCATATCGCATGGTTTTTTTTTTGTTTTTTTTTTTTTGATAAAATCTGATAAAACCTGTAAAGAGGTAACATGCTTGATGTTTTTTAATAACTATTCAAAGTATATAGGGTCTGCTTAACTTGGTAGTGGGGGCGGAGCTAATACTGTGACGTCACAAGAGTAACACTTCAGTGTTTCTCCCAATGAATTCTTAAAGAACCCTTTGTTTTTATACATATAATCCATGTCGCGTGGTGTTTTCATAAAATCTTGATGATAAAATCTGTAGAGGCCACATGTTTGATTTTTTAAATACCCTTTCTCTCATTTAGTCACCAAACCTTGTTTTATTGCACAAAATATACAAGTTTGAACACACATAGCTACTCCAGCTTTCTTCATATGTTTATTCTTTACTTATTTATATTTACTATTATATACTGGTTTGCTGTATTCTCTTCAAGTCCATTTCTTTTAACATGACAACTCTCTCTCTCTCTCTCTCTCTCTCTCTCTCTCTCTCTCTCTCTCTCTCTCTCTCTCTCTCTCTTCTGTAGTAATATTATCAGATTTAAATAATTCTTAAGAAATGTATTTAGTTCTGTCACTGTGTTCATACCTCACTTTCAAAAGCAGCTTTTTTTATGATAAAGGTTAGAATGATAGATTAATTATATTTTCCAATCTTATTGTGAATAGTTATTGTTATGCAATAAATACAAAGAAAATGTGGATACATGCAGTGTAAAAAATGACAGTTGCATTTGCACGACTTGGCCACAAAAAAGAAAACAATATCAAAAGTATAAGAATTACATCATATACGATATAAGGTATCAAAGGAATAAATGATTAAGAAAATGATACATGGAACACATTTCCCGCAAATTTCTCATTAGCACTTCATATCACATAAATATACTTCCGAGCACATAAGTTTACAGATAACACAAACTGTATATATAAAGGTATTAATTATGCATGCCTCAAACGATTATAATATTTTCGAAAAAAAAGTACAAAAAGGTATTCGTCAGTCTGGCTGGATGTATCTGATGACGTTTCACAAGGGGCGGGGCTAGATTTCAGATCTCCCATGAACGCTTAATTTTTTTATAATTTTTGCGTGCGTAGATAATATTTTCTGTGCGCGATTATGGGTTTGAAAATAATTGTAATTGTAATGTGTCATATACCAATTGAAAGGGCATTCTTTGTACTTTTACATGGTATGTGGCAAAACGTAATAAGATGAAAAATTATGTAAGAAAAATGTGGTAAATATTTACATAAAATTTAAAAATTTTGGTCCGTCTTTGACCTAGAATTCCTCGAAAATTTCAGAGAACACCTATCAATTTTGTTATTTATGCACTATATAGCAAAATTTTATCAGCTTTCTAATCCATTTTTCAAGTTTCTTTCTATCATCATCCCTTAGTCAGCTAGGCTACGAAACGTGATTATATGTAGGTTGACGGATGAAGTAATTGCACATTTTTGTGTGCGTAGATAATTTTTTTTGTGCGCGCTTATGGATTTGAAAGTAATCGTAATTGTAATGTGCTAATAATCATTTGAAAGAGCATTCTTTGTACTTTAACGTAGTATACAGCAACATGCAATAAAAGGAAAATTTATATAAAAAAAGCCATCGCAAAAATAGTTATATGAAAATGTTATCGTAAGTATAGTTTCATAAAGATATGGTCCTTTTGTAACTGATGACGTTTCACAAGGGGCGGGGATAGGTTTTAGTACCGCCTTGTGAGCAGACCCTGTTATTTTGACTCTTGAGTTGGGCTGTCAACACAAACCCCTCCCCCTCTCCCTTCTCCCATCCCTACAACTTCCCCACCCCACCCCCTTCCCTCATAACACCCCTTCCCAATCACCCACCCCTTCCCCCATCCCATTTCCCTTTTCCCTCCCCCCTACACATAGACTGTCATTCAGAGTTCTCCCGGTCATGCTAATTTTACCAAGTCATACATGCTTTTTTTTCTAATTATGTCATTTCATGCTTTAATGATTTTTTTTATGAGCCGATCTCATTCTTCGTTCGTTGTCCATCAGATGGTAACCTCGAAGGAAGCAATATCAAGTAAATACTTTAATTAAACCTCCTACTCTCTAGAAATATATTTATAAAGGTCACCAACGTTCGAAATACATACACAGCCAAGAGGCATTAAAAACTAGATCTCTCACGAAAGACCAATGGAAGTAAGAAGAAAAATCCCCCCCCCCCCCCATAACAAAACATAAACCCATAAAATTCAATGAATGACCATACTACTGCATAAAAAGACAAGGTTCAAGGTATTCCCGGCATATAGTAAGAACGGGTGAAAAATGACCACACATACTTATTACATACCAATGTTTTTTTTTTCTTCCAATACGTTCCAGATAAATGGAGACCATTTACAGTTTTTCTTGTGTTATCACTTACGCAGGATCCATATTCAAAGAAACGCTGCTATTTATGGGCACCCATTAGGAAACTTTCCATTTGCCCCGAATTGTTGTTTGGAGAAATAACATCAATTTTTTGAGGGTCATTTATTTTTCTTGAAAGTTTTGGCGCATTAAGGACCATATAAATCATACACACACACACACACACACAAACATACACACGCCACTTAAATATATAATAGTATATAAATACTATATTATATATATATATATATAATATAGATATAGGTATATATTATTACATATTATATAGATCTATATAATATATATATATATATATATAATATATTATATGATATAAAAGGTGTTTTGCCACGAAGGAAAAAAAATGAAAAGCGAGATAGCCAAGCACTTTCGGTCTAGTTCGACCCCTTTACTCAGGCACAACTGATCTTACAAAGGAAAAACATAGTCAAGGTAGGCTTAATATCCAAACTGACACTACAAGATTAGCAATAAGGTCGATTTCACTCTACAGAAACGAGGAAACGCCTGAGGGCAGCCACACCTTGGAGGATACACACTTGGTCAACAGACGATTCACCCAGAAAACAATACAATTAATACAATGAAATTTTTCACTCAAATGGATAAACAGTGCATCTGAAGTCTGGGCTGTCCTAACTGAATACATATGCTGCTTAATTAATACGTACACATAAATTTTTACTTGACTGACCAACGTAAAACGATGGGCAATCCTTACAAGGAATTTTGTAAATGATGTTATTTGTTACGGGACTATTCTTAATTAGCATATCTTTAATGGTATTGTTATAAGAGAACACTACATTAACATTAAATGATTTAAATATTGATTTTATGGTTTCAAATCCACGAAAGTAAGGTAAGCTAAGTACATTTTTAGGCATTTCTTTTTCATTAATAGAAACACTATATAACTTTTTGTGAGCTTTTTGATAACATAAATCAATTAAATGAGGTGGGTAGCAGAGATCGTTTCCTATCCTTTTTATGTATTCTATTTCTTGGTCAAGATATTGTGGACTCGTGATACGCAAAGCATGTAGGAACATAGAAGAAAAAATTAAAATTTTAATATTAAGATGGTGGCCAGAATAAAAATGTACATATGTTAAATTATTTGTGGGTTTTCTATAAATACTGAATTTACATTGGAAAGATTCTCTATGTATTAATACATCTAGGAAAGGGATGACATTGTTATTTTCAATTTCAACAGTGAATTTTATGGATGGCACTAAATTATTCAATTTAGACAATAAATCATTTGCATCGATACCAACAGGTAAGACTACTAAGATATCATCTACATATCTGTACCATTTTAAGGGGACAAGTGTGATATTCGAGAGGTGTTGTCTTTCAAAAAATTCGATATATAAGTTTGAAAGGAGAGGTGATAAAGGGTTACCCATGGCCACACAAAATATTTGTTGGTAATATTCTCCATTAAAAATAAATCTGCAATCACAAATACATAACTTAATCAATGAAATTATGTGACTAACGGACATAGGCAATTCATGCACTACAAGTTCATTACTTAAATATTCCAGCACAGAGTCAATAGGGACTTTTGTAAACAAGGAACATACATCAAAACTGACAAAGATATCGCTAGGGTTTAGTACAATGTTATTTAATTTTTCCACAAGATCAAGGGAATTCCGGATGTGTGAATTAGATACAGTTCCTAGTAGCGGGGATAACAATTTAGTAAGATATTTAGATAGTTTATAAGCAATTGATCCTACACTACTAATAATTGGGCGCATAGGTTTGTTTTCCTTGTGAGTTTTGACTAGGCCATATAAATAAGTTAATAAGGGACACTTTACAGTTAACTTACACAAAAGTTCTTTTTTATCTTTAAGAGTTCCAACGGATTTTTTGCGAGTTTTTTGTAAGTTATTTCGTCTTCTAGTAAAGTATGCATGCGTGATATGTAGTCAGTTTTGTCCAGAACTACTAAACTATTGGATTTATCAGCCTTAGTAATGTGTAAGCTATTATCACTCTTCAATTCTTTTAAACTTTTTCTGTAGCGAGCGGGGAAGTTATTTTCATGATAGGCATGCGTAGTACTATATGTCATGCCTTTGATAATGTCTAAATGATTTTGTGGTAGGTCACAGTATTTTTCAAACTTATATAGAGATGTCGCTATTGATAAAGCTGAGGGTTTGTTACATATGAAGAAAGACAACCCAAAGCTTAATGCACGCACTGCATTATCACTTATTTGTTTGCTTGATAAATTCACCACACAATCACTTCAAGCATTATTGGTCCAATCACTGTTGTTGATAAGGTTGTTTAATTTTCTGTCCAGTTTTCTAATCAAAGTGTCTGTAGTCCTATGAAGTTTCTCATATATTTCTTGCCTTAATGCGTGTTTCCAATCAGCGGGAATCGAGTAGTTGAAATTACGTCGGGCTTTTTCCAGTTCTTTAAATTTCTCCTTTTCTTCCATTTTCGCGGCAGCAATGTGACGTTTTAACATCATTGAAGAAAATTGTTAAAAGGATGTTGATCGTATCTTCTTATGCGGCGTGGTAGCAGTGATTTGGGTAACACTTGTTCCGCCAGGCATTTTTTCAGGAATTTCAGGCGAATTCTGGTAGAGTGCGCCGCCAGTAAGGACTTGGAGAAAAAGGTGACGAAGCAGCTCAGCAGTGGGAACAGGATAGCAAAAGTCAACGTGGCCCTCATGATGAATAACTTGATCACGAAGTATATAAAACGTGATGCTATGTATAAGATCAGTTGTGCCTGAGTAAAGGGTCGAACTAGACCGAAAGTGCTTGCCTATCTCGCTTTTCATTTTTTTTCCTTCTTGGCAAAAAACCTTTATTGATACATAGCATCACGTTTTATATACTTCGTGATCAAGTTATTCATCATGAGGGCCAGGGCATTAAATGTAGTAACTTCTTCATTTACACTAGTAAACAAATATCTAAAATATAACTCGCGTGTTTAATATAAATAACTTGAGGGAAAGCCATAATGTTGAAAATGCTGACGGAACATGATGAAAGTAAGAATATATTTTTTGACTCCTGTAAACTGATGTACGATACGCTTTACTCGTTGTTCCAAGTTCAGGCTATGAAAACAAAATGAGAATTCATCCCTGTCCAATTGAGGGAGGGAAAGCGAATGAAAAGATAGAGTCCTAGAGGTTTGCTTTCTATAAATAAATGAATGTTAATGTTGTTGAGATTTCATTAGTTAAAAATTCAATACATACATACAATTTTTTTCTCTCCTCTCCTCTCGTCTTCTCCCTCTCTCCTCTCTTCTCTCTCTTTTCTCTTTGCCATCATGATTTCGATGAAATGAACTGGATGTAGTACAAACCAACAACTTGCACACAATTAGTTTTAGAGAGAGAGAGAGAGAGAGAGAGAGAGAGAGAGAGAGAGAGAGAGAGAAATTGCTAGCTTAAGAATAAGCTCGACAAATATCTAAGCTGCATCCCAGACCATCCAAGATTGGAAGATGAAAAATATACCGGAAGATGCACTAGCAACTCTCTAGTAGACATTAGAGGTGCCTCACACTGAGGGACCTGGGGCAACCCGAACAAGACGTAAGATCTGTAAGGTGAGGTGTCTCTCTCTCTCTCTCTCTCTCTCTCTCTCTCTCTCTCACCTTTATTTTATGACAGATAGCATGCAATCCATTACTCAAGTAATCTCTCTCTCTCTCTCCCATACACACACACACACACACACACACATACACACACAACTTTATGTTATGCCCAATAACAAGCAGTTAAGGGGACCGTCCGCTATGGCGGATGACATGTCAACTTGAAAAAATAAAAAATCGAGTTATTACTTGTATCTATGCAGAAACATGCCGTGCATGCTTTCCAGAAGTTTCAGCCAATTATTTTTATAAATAATGAAGATATAGCGGTTTTTAAATGATGACGTCATCGTAACTGCGTTGTCTGTATGATTTGAGTTTGACAGAATCGTTTTAGCGTGTTTATTTTTGCATATATACAGCGATTTTTGAAGATTTTTTCAAAATTCTCATACATCTGGTAGCAATGAAAGGTAGTGTGACACTGGGTGAGAAGCGTCAAGCGAGCTGCTCAGAGCGGTTATTTATAGGCAAGACTCAGTCAGACTCAGAGAATGACTCAGTTACGCCACACACGTCAAAGGAGTTACATTCGCGTAGGCACTTGCGTTTGGTTACTAGCTATTTAGGTTGTTTTTATAACTTCTTAGTGAACTTATAGCAATGCCGAAGTTACTAAAATCAAGAAGGCTACTCAGCAACTAAGGCTAGCACAATTAGCGAAGGCCAGGAGTGTGCTGAAAGAAAAACACGAAAATTCATTGTTATTCAGCTGACCATCCCATTGTCTCAAGTCTCGCCGTCAACATCATTATCTGGTGTCACGCTGAGGGTATTAATACCACTTTTAGGGGTAGGACCAGGATCCTTGAAGTAGAAATCAACAATAAAAGTACAAATAAATAAGTAATTATAATAATGTTGTTTTGTTTGATTTTATAAGAAAAGCGAAAATTTACATAGCAAATCTTTGGGAGCTCATAACTCAAAAACATACTTATGCGCATGTCGGTAACCATTACTCCGGTTATTTATTATCCATTTTTTAGAGAAAAGATATCTTAAAAATTGGAAAGAAATAAAATCCCATAATTCTGTGTGACAGAATTTTGATTTTATATTTTCTTTTTTTTTTTTTTAGATTTTTTTTAGTTCTAGACTAAAAAAAAAAAAATAAAAAAATTCATAAAAAATCAAAAAATCAAAATTCTGACCATCTATGCTCCAAAACAAAGCATGTCGCTCAACTACCATCAGTAAATCAGGAGAGCATCAGATAACTAATACTTCATAGTTTGTTTAAAAAAAATTAATTACTTCAGTAAATCAGGAGCTCATCGGATATCTAGTACTTCATAGTTTTACTTAGTTTTAAAACATTAATCGTTCTAGTAAATCAAGAGCTCATTAGATATCTACTTCATAGTTTTACTAGTTTTAAAAATTAATTGTTTCAGTAAATCAGGAGCTCATCAGATAACTACTTTTACTTAGTTTTAACAAATAAATCGTGTCAGTATATCCATTACGAATTCACCCAGAACTCTCATCTTTAATCAATGCGTTTGGTTTCAGAAGTGCTGTGTTCAGCATCATGGTGGAATGATTTAGTTACGTACGGCCCCCTGCCTGGATATATGACCCTGGGGATGAAGTAGCAATTCGTCTTCCAATGTGACCACGGGGTAATGGCAGAGGAAAATAATAAGTTTTAAAAACTGGTAAATGGAAAATAATAAGTTTCCTCTTGATGACTCAGCACAAGAGGAGAGGAATTGCAAAGAAATGGTATTAAATCATAAACTCTTGCTTAAAAAGGAAAATCAGTTCATAAACGCATTGATGGACTGAAATAGTAAAGGAAAAAGATTTACCTACGAACGTAATGCACTGCACCGTATGAGATCAGGGCACTGTTTGGGCTCAATTAGCTCTTTCTTTTTGAGACTATCCAATGAGTCTATGAATAACAATTTAGTCTATTATATTTCACCGAGAAACAAAATCATTCATGTGTAAACGCGGATATGCTGCTATATGCTTTTCCATCATTATAATTACTAGCAAACATATATATACAGAAAATATGTATGACAAATTCGTAAAGTACCCAAGTCTACGGGCAGAACCAGCGCCGTTTCAGGGAAACCCTTCTCACCCCCACCACCTTCGGAGGGGTTGTGGGGGGAAGAGGTAGCATGAAACCCCATTATAAATCATCTTAGGGGTCACCACTGTAACCCTGCCAAGTTTCATGCCTATCGGACCAGCCGTTTGGCTGTGATTGAATGACAGACGGACGGACAGCCATAATGCCCATTATAGTAAGATAAAAATATATGGGTTTGGCACGTTTTTCTTTCCGTTCTAGATTTACTGTCATCTCTCTCTCTCTCTCTCTCTCTGTCCAAGTTATCGAGATCCTTCCTTCCTTCCTTCCTTCGTCTTAACTTTGATGTGAATATCTCAAAAGCTTCACTCTGCCACTAACGAAATAACGCTGGTTAGCCAACTCAGGAGACATTAATTATCCCTCTGGGTATTTTTTTCTTCTTGCTAGACGAATTAATCCTCTTGGCTGTTGATTATACCAGAGAATCATTTCCAGGCTATGATTGGAGGACTTTCAGACCTCTTTCGCTTACAACGTGACATGGTCCCATTCAAGTGGGCTAAGATATATATATATATATATATATATATATATATATATATATATATATTTATATATATATATTATATATATATATATATATATTGATATACAGATATATGTACACATATGTCTGTGTATGTGTGTGTGTGTGTGTGTTTGTGGGCCAGTATACAGGTAAAGTCAGGCTGTAGATACTTGTGAACCGAACCAACTAGTGGCCCCTTGCTCGAAAAAAAAGAAGCATGAAATCCCTGTCATATATCTAAAGGAGAAGAAGTTTCAAAGCCCTTTACTTCAAGTTCATGTCGAGATTCATCTACGAATAATGCGTGTACCCAGAACTCAACTATAGACTGGGAAATAGCGAAGCGAATCATCCTATCACAAGCCATTATTTAGTCGTTCACTATTCACGCTCAGATAAGCAAAAGCATTAACCAACAGCGCACGGTGTTATGAATGCAATCAGAGATTTAGTGTAAGTATCGTCGACTATTGCGTTTAAATTCTCATGATGGTGAGTGTTCTCCCCGCGCTGTCTCTTCGGTGGCCGAGCGACCAGATTAGCTGAACAGCAGCACCAATATGCAGTCATTGTTTAGCCTCGCTGTCCAACTTCTCAGTTCCAAAGGTGCTTTATTCCTCTCGCCTTTGGGCAGTGGATGTTGCTATCCTAAAACATTATCCATGTATTTCCCTCACACTTTTATCTATATATATATTTTTTCTATTCATCTTTTTTTCGTTCATATGACTTATCTCTTATTTCTGCAGTTATTAATTTTGTTATTACCTTCAAATGAAAGATTGTATTTGGTATTTCAGGTCAAGGGCTTTTTGATCAATATGAGTAGGGTTCGTATCACGAATATCATACACACACACAAACATGCACACACACACACACACACATATATATATGTGATATATATCTATGTATATATATATATGTGTATATATATATATATATATTTATATATATATATATATATATTTTAGATAACTATCTCATGTATATTTCTTTGCTTGGCGAAACATGCAATATTTGATGGGCATTAAAAGAATCGTACCCTTTTCATCATTAATCATTACATAAGCGTTTTATGGAAAAGAGGTAAATGTTATTTACAATGTAAAAGCCCTTTTTTTCACTGATTAGTATAATATGATAAATTAGGGGCACTGTATACCGTTGGGTAATTAGGCTGGGGCTACCAATCCCTTTGACAGCAGAGCGCAGTGGCTGAATAGTCAAAGCTTGATTTATGCATTGGAGTCAACATCACTAATGATGCCGGCTCGGTTAAGAGTGGCATTTGATGCCTCATAAATCATATTTTGTATCTCACATAATCATTATATATGTTGTGACTGTCGATATTTGGGTTAAATGATCGAATTTAACCATTTTATTCACAACAGTCAAATAGCGTTTTGATGGGTGTTGCTGCAGCTTTTAATTTCTACCAACCAGGTCAGTTTCACGTCGTGAATATTTCGGAGGTGCATTTTCGCTTGCTCGGGGAGTGAGCCTACAATTTACTTTTCTTTTTGTTGTTGTTGTTCTCGTTTTCGTTGCTGGGGGTGGGGGCCGTTAGGAAAGGTCTATGGATAAGCTTAAATAGGTCTGTAGAAGGTGTTTCGCGTTGAGTTAGATATTATGATTTATTTATTAAAATGAAAATGTGAACAAAATAAAAAAATAATGTGCATATTAAACAGTACAGAAAAATTATTTATAATAAAATATAGAGTATTGATTTTAATTTTCGTTTGTGAAAGAAGGCCCTATTTGCCCGTAGATTTTAGCGCATTTACGTTCAGTTAATAATATAATGTTTACAACTTATACGGGAGGAGAAAATCTTGCAGGCGTCCCGAGTAAGCTGAATGTCGAATCACGTCTTGAATTATATAATAACACGCTTGACTTATACAGTCTCAAACTCGAGGTAGTTAGTGATCATAGCACATTGCTTTTATTTCTTAAATTTGTTGAAATTATTCTTTTCAGTTGTAGCCACTTTGAATGTTATGCCTCACAGTAACCTGAAAATTATGATCATCAAACGCACTTTTGATTAATCATGAAAACTTTCAATCACTCTCAACAAAGAATTAATCATTACATTTTGATCGTTTTCAAACGCACGTTTGATTAATAATGAAAACTTTCAATCACTCTCAACAAAGAATTAATCATTACATTTTGATCGTTTTCAATGAGTTTCTTTCGGTGACGCAATTTCATATTATCTTCAAATTACAAAGCAGTATAGTTTGAATGAAAAAGTGAATATGCCTGAAAAAAAAAGATAGTGTAAAATTTTTTTTTTCGGGAATTCAAATTAAGTTAATGTTGCTTATTCATTATCCGACCCGACAAAAGTAAAGGTTTGTTTGTTTGTATGGTGTTTTTACCTTGAATGGAACCAGTGGTTAATCAGCAACGGGACCAACGGCTTGACGCCGAGAGTTAACTTTTATCACCAGAAATACACATCTCTAATCCCTCAGTGGAATGCCCGAGAATCGAACTAGCAGCCACCGAGGTGGCAGGCCAAGGCCATACTGATCACGCCACTGAGACGCTTGACAAAAGTAAAGGAAACAGGAGACTATGTCTTATATTTCTTGCCATCTGTTATGACGACTTCAATTGGTATCTTTTGCAGTTCTTTGAAAAGCAATGAAGGGCGCCTGGCTTTACTCTCGACGAAGTGGGCGATTTCCCTTTGGATTGTGAGCTTTAGAATCAACCCGGATCCTTGGTCAATTGCATTACCCTGGGAACAAAAAATTACAAGACGTGTTTACAGATGCATTGTGTCCGAATAATGTCCGAATATGAGCCCCTCTGGTTATCTAAACTTAAGTATTTGCGAAAGATATTTGTGAAAGACCTTCTTAGATTATCTTTAGGGAGACGGGAAATGCTTTCAGGAGTCAAATAGCAAGGAAATACAACTCGTAATAATTCGAGAGGTTCGTCTAAAGTTGAATTGATAGAAAGAGCATTGCGGAGAGAGAGAGAGCTTACAGACCTTACAGCTCGTTCAGGTTGCCCCAGGTCCCTCAGTGTGAGGCAGCTCTAATGTCTACCAGAGAATTACTAATGCATCTTCCGGTATATTTCGCATCTTCCAATCTTGGATGGTCTGGGATACAGCTTAGATATTTGGCGAGCTTATTCTTAAACACAGCTACGCTCACTCCTGATATGTTCCTCAGATGAGTTGACAACGCATTGAATAGACGCTGCATTATCAAATTTCCTTATGAACTGTCCAGGAAACTTTGTCTCTTGTTTGAGCTTATATTCACTTACTATTTTCTCGGATTGAGGTTAACGGCAACTTTCCCTGTCACGGATGGTCCTTAGAATCGTGATGGGAGTATGTTAATCATAAAAGTAGCAGTTAATTCTCCAAATATATTTGCTAAAGCGTAAAAAGGGTTACTCTTTTATTGTTTTACCGATATGCGAATAGCACTTGACCAAATGCGTAAACTAAGCAAAGCTCTTACTTTCCGGGCAAAAATATGAAAGATATTGGCCATTTCTTCGCAACCCATTACAGTATCTCTCTCTCTCACTCTCTGTATGTATGTATGTATGTGGGTGTGTGTGTATTGCGTCATTTGATTCCTGAATACCAGCCGAAAGACGCTCTAACTCTTTAAAAAAGTAAACTGTTCTTATAATAGAAGTCGTCTAGCAAAATTATTTCTTCAGATGGAGTTTTATGATGAATTATCCTGACCAGATATCTATAAAACCACGAAAAATATAATTTCATCTACACTGTTTCGCCGTATTTAGTACTATCCCCTGAGGAATCAAATGAATTGGTCATTTCACATATTCCCTAGGGATTTCGTAAAATCCCTGATTTCACATATTTACCGTAACTTCAATTTAGGTAATTATCATATGGGATGAAATTATACTGTTCTTGGTTTTATAGATATCTGGTCAGGATAATTCACAACATAAAACTCCACCTGAAGAAAATATTTCGGTAGATGACTTCCATTATTAGAACAATCAAATTTTCTAAAAACCTACCTTTTTTTCGAACCCCACGTTCCTTAATAGCTTTTGTATAAATTACTATTAACCTTTTTAGTGAATGCGCAAAATACACAAGCAATGGCAGGTACTTTGAATGAAAGATAAACTGAGATTCAATGTTATTTTATTTTTATTTTTGTGATTCATCTCTGTAATATTAGACTGTGAACTCAATCAGGTGATATCAGGTGCCTTTTTGTGTCAGGGAGTTAGAAAATACATGTAAGGTGTTCCACGTTTAGAAAAAGGTGCTTCTGTGATAATGTGTTGCAGTTCATGGGAGATGATGTGGAGGTAGATAATAATAATAATAATAATAATAATAATAATAATAATAATAATAATAATAATAATAATAATAATAATAATAATAATAATAATAATAATGTTATTATTGACAGCAATACAGTGCCTTTTTGTATGCTCAGAGAATCCAGCAAAGAAATCAGTACTTTTTTTATCTTTAATCCTGAACTTGGTCTTTTTTTTTCTAAAAATTGAGCCACCGAGTTATACCCCTGAAGTTGGAAACTTGTTTTACAAGCTTATAAGCTGCGACATTTTAAAACTTCAGTGGTTTATTGAGGGACTTTTAAGGGAAAAAAACAGTCATTATTACAAATAACACATAATGATATATTGCTGAATTAAAATAATATTTTTGGAAGGTTCCTCAAGTCACAAGAATATGGCTACACGATTAAGATGCACAAAAAGGTGACACACCCTTTGAGAAGTTTATTAATTTAGTCATTAATTTAGTTCTCTCATTAATTTGGGATCCATTTAAAATTTTGTTTTGCAATTCCTTTATAATTTAAGCAAAAGCTAGTACTTAATCCATGCATACAAAAGATGCAAGTAATGCTAAATATTTCAACTCTCTCTCTCTCTCTCTCTCTCTCTCTCTCTCTCTCTCTCTCTCTCTCTCTCTCTCTCTCTCTCTCTCTCCTTGGACCTCTTGGGTAAAGAACGGCGGTTTAGCTGTCTAAAAGTGAATTGAAAAATACCGACACCAAACAGAATTGTGTTAACATTTATTACAGCCCTCTAATCTAATACCCTGTTATCTAACAGAAGAGGGAGTGATAAAATAGCACCAGGAAAACTTGCGCAACTAGATTCGTGGATTCTTATTTTAAATAGTAATTAATGGTAGAAATGGAAAAGAGTTATAGCTTAAACTAAGTTTACCAATTTTATTTTTCCTTATGATTCTCATTCATTTTGAGGTGCTGATAGTGCAGACAGTGGAAGGTCCTATGATTTCCCAGCATTTATCATATACAAGAGCCAATTACAACTCCAGGGTTTTGAGTATCCATGTTGAACAGCACAGAAAAATATTATTTCTAATAAAATATACCGTGCTTATTTTAATTTTCATTAATGAAACAACGCTCTATTTGATCGTAGATTTTAGCACGTTTTAATTTACGTTAAGTTAAGAATATAATGTTTACAACTTACGCGTGAGGGGAAAATCTTGCACGCGTCCCAAGTAAGCTGGAGGTCAGATCACGCCTTGTTCATGCTTCTGTTCATGTGACCCTTATGATTATTAGGTTTTTGAAAGCCAGGGAGTTTGATGGCTTCCTTCCTCTCAATACCCGACCCTTTGTCTTTCGTTTTTAAATTCTGGCGCTAGATGAAGGCATTGGGTCCCTCCCTCCCCTTCCCTACTCCTGCCTCTCGTTTGATCAGAAAAACCGTCTTATTGCTTTGGACGTCGTACCATTTTCCCGGAGCTCTCAGAAATTAAATATTGTAAGTTCGGACGATATTCCTCTTGTACTAAGGTATTATTACCCCGATAAGAAAATACTCTGTGTATTTTCTCCCATATTGTTCAGGCTAATGTAACGGGAAATTTATCTATAAACAATTTTTATATACACCTCAAGTATCAGGTAACTTACGCTCACATATATAAACAACTTCTCTCTCTCTCTCTATCCCTCCCCTCGCTCTCGTCTCTCTCTCAATCTCGACTCCTCTCATCTCTCTCTCTCTCTCTCTCTCTCTCTCTCTCTCTCGCATTTTGCGTCGAAGAGAGTCAGAAGAATATAAAATTTGATTTGATTTGAAAATTCATATTGTTTTTTTATAAATGCCACATTCTATCTCTCTCTCTCTCTCTCTCTCTCTCTCTCTCTCTCTCTCTCTCTCTCTTTCTTTACGTCGAAGAGATTCAATAAGAATGTGAATTTGATTTTGGAAATTTTATTTGGAAATTTATATTGTCTTATTGATAAATGCAACATCTCTCTCTCTGTTCCTTTTGCGTCGGGAGGAGTCAAGATGAGTAATGAAATTTGATTTTATTTGGAAATTTATATTGTCTTATTGATAAATGCAACATCTCTCTCTCTATTTTTTTTTCTCTCTCTCTCACAAGTTGAAGGGAGCCAGATCACAAGTTGAAGGGAGCCAGATGAATATGAAATATGATTTTCATTGAAAATTTATAGTGTGTTATTGATAAATGCAACTTCTCTCTCTCTCTCTCTCTCTCTCTCTCTCTCTTCTCTCTCTCTCTCTCTCTCTGGCAAAAGAGGATTCCGCTTGTCTGAGCATACGAGTAGTCCCAGGAACGGCCTGCAGCGTAATGAAAATAGTTTGTCGCTTGAAGTCGAATCCAGGTAAAAAATAAATAAATAAATAAATAAAAAAGTAACAGGAAAAAAGGGCACATTAATCTTTCCTATGTCTATATGCTTACTACGGAGTTGCCAAATTGCGTCAATGTCACTATTACATTTCAGTGTTATGGTTTAGGGGAGTTCTAACCAAGAATGTTGCGTGAAGCTTTCTTTTAAAATTCCAAACAAAAATAGACCGATACGAGACAGTTTTTGGTGTTCAATAGAACCAGATCTTTAAAGCAATGGCAAAACTCAGTTGTAAGCTACAGATGATGCAACCTTTAGGCCTACACCTTCAAATTCTAATAATACACTCGACTGCGAAAAGGCAATAAGAATAGGCCCATGGGCTACTTATTTGTCAAGTTTCACATTCCACTCATTACTGAGCATTTCCTATCGTGCATTGATTTTAACGTGCATTGATTTTAACCCCAAGACTTTGAACACCAAAATCATTTCCCGCTCGGTCTATTGCTCTCTATTCATCTCAACCTTTGGAAAGGGACAAAGAATTAGTTAGACCCGAAGACTGCTTCCACCAGCGAAGGAATTCTTTAAGTCCGTGGACGACGTTGTCTCGAATCTAAGATGAAATATACATAAAGAAGATAATTCAGCAATTAGTTTAGTGAAGTTTATGTCATCACAGTTTCTCGAATATCTATGGGCAATTAATCTCTCAATGTTAGACGCAATGGAAAACGAGCAACCTCTTGTGGTGGAGGGGAGACCGTGGGAAGTTACCAAATTGTGAAATGATTTTCAGTAATTTTTAATATTCTAATAGGTAAAAAATATCTGATAAGAAATGCTTACATTTTATCCAGCGAATGCCATTTATTACATATATTATTATGGACTTTCCATTTAACTTACGAATAGGAGTGAGTAGTCTTATTTGTTATGTGTTTACTATGAAGAATCTGTAATTTCGGAGTAGTTGCTGTTTTTGGCTTGGATTGAACCCAAAATTAAAATGTCCTCATAATTATCTTTCCCTATAAGGCTACGGAAGTACATTCTTAACGACTCTGAATAAATTATTACGTGAATGATCAAATAGTGGATATTTTTCCTCTCTCTCTTACAATTTGATAAAAAATATTTTATTAAGTAAATCTACCGAAATGGAGTAGCTATACTAGACCGCTTTCTGTGGCTAGTATGAGATTTAAGGAGTTTTGGTCCTTGTGGTACACTTACTCAAATATTTATTGCAATATACTTCAAATATTTTCGAACAACAGCCTGTAATTGTGACATCTGGCGCTATCTGGCAACTCCGTCATAACTGTTCAAACAACCTCCCGTTCCTATTTTGAATTTCTCCCCTGTGACTTTATTTCCGGTCATCATCAATTATGTGACTTTATTTCCGGTCATCATCAATTATGTGACTTTATTTCCGGTCATCATCAATTATGTGACTTTATTTCCGGTCATCATCAATATGTGACTTTTTTTCCGGTCATCATCAATCATGAGACTTTATTTCCGGTCATCATCAAGTATGTGCCTTTATTTCCTGTGACTTTTTTCCTAGCCAAAATTGTCTTATTTTTCTGAGTTTTATTTTTCTGACTTTCTTACCGGCCACCATAAATTAATGTGACTTTTTTTTTCCTAGCCAAAATTGTGACTTTTTTCTGTGACTTTATTTCCGGCTGCCATAAATTAATGTGACATTTTTCCTATCCGAAATTGAGACTTATTTTTCTGCGACTTTATTACCGGCCACCATAGATTAAAGTGACTTTATTTCCTGTTACTTTTTTCCTAGCCAAATTTTTTTTTCTGTGACTTTAATACCGGCCACCATAAAGTAGTGACTTTATTTCCTGTGGCTTTTTTCCTAGCCAACAATGTTATTTTTTCTGTGACTTCATTACCGGCCACCATAAATTAGGTGATTTAATTTCCTATGGCTTTTTTCCTGGTTGATTTTTTATTCTATGACTTTAACACCGGCCACCATAAGGTAGGTGAATTTATTTTTCCTAGACTAAATTAACTTTTTTCCTAGACTAAATTAACTTTTTTCCTTGTGACTTTATTACCGGACACATCAAATTAAAGTTACTTTTTCATGTTTTTTTAAGCAGAAATTGTAATTTTTTTCCTTATGACTTTTATTCCTGTGACTTTATTTCCGACCACATGCGTATCGTGGTAGCAAGCAAATGACTCGACGAGCAAGCAAACGCAAATACTCCAGATTTTCGGTAATATAAGAGAGGGTCAGGAGAACAATTTCCAAACTACATTTCTTCATGAGGGCAGTGGTCAGAGAGAGACTGTGCTGAGCTGGACGACGGCAGTAAGTCTCAATTCGTCGCCATAGAACATTTTTGTTTCGCCCTCAAAAAATAAGAATATTGGCAATTGGCACGTATTACTATTATTATAAGTTATTTCAGCGCTTTAAAAAAAATATGGCAATATGCCACCTGGCATCAATTTGCGTCTAATAGTAATCATACAATTCATGTGAAGCGAAAAAGAAAAAAAAATAACTGAACTTCTCTTATATTACAGATATCAGTATTAACCATAAAACCAAAACATTTGGCTTTATGTTTCACATACCTCGGCTGACATAGAAAAACAAAAAAGAGGGGGCGAGGGTGGGGGGTGGAGCGGTGGCGGGAACAAAGTCGTCCATGGCAAACTCATTTTACTAATCTCATATTTCCAGTTATTCGGCTATAAAATTCGCATATTTGAATATATATATATATATATATATTATATATATATATAGATAATATATATATATATATATATATATATATATATATAATATATATATATATATTATATATATATATATATATATATATTATATATATATATATATATATATAATATATATATATATATATATATATATATATATATAATATATTTATATATATATATATATAATTAAATATATATATATACATATATATATATATATCTATATATATAATATAAGTATATAGAAATATAATTATATAATATATATAATACAGAGATAATTAACCAATTCTAAATCATTTGCACCTTGTTTTCATGGGATTCGCTCTGAGGAAAATCATATTTATAATTAACAATAATTAAGGAAAAGACTAAAGAAGGTGAACACGGAAAAAAGAATAACTACAGAAAAATATTTAAGGAAGAAGGACTAACGGAAGTAAACACGGACAAAAGAATAACTCCAGAAAAAAAAAAAAATTAAAGAAAAAGGAGAGAAAGGGAACTATTGGAGAACGCCGGAGAATTAAAGATGAAAGAGAAAGTGAGAAGTAAAGACAGGAGAACAGTCGTCGATATCACGATCTAATATTTGCGAAATCTGCCTCGTAAATTCTCGAAGGAAGTCAACGGAAAGAAATTATGTTCG